>NW_020679370.1:0-13822 GCF_002925995.2 Terrapene triunguis | reverse complement strand
AATTGTTTTATCCTGTACCAGCCATAAGGCTGTACCTATGCACGACCAAGGGGGTTATTTTTTTATACTTACCTTGCTAGATTTCATTTTCTATTGTTTCAGTTATACTTGCTTCTATTAAATCAAACTTATAAGGTATCTATGTGTGTCCCACCAATTTCATCTTTTTAATTAATTTTAAGTAACCACTTAGATAAAGAACCTGTTATTAGTAACAAGTGCATTTAGAAACCCAAATTAACGAAGGCTTCAGACTGCTTTTTATTTTATGTTTGTACAGCACCTGGCACACTGGAGTTCCAATCCTGAATGGAGACACTAGGTGAAACTGAATGCAAATGGTAAATAATGACAACAACAATAAAATCTCCTGATGCACAATGGAAAAAGAAAAACTAGGAATTAATGAAGGCAATAGGGAGAATGATTTTAGTTCCTTTAAAGATAATATGCATTTACCTCTTGGTGGATTAAAGAATAATTCTATTTGCAAATGGCTAAATCCTGACTCAATTTCCCAGTGAAGCTGGTGGGAGTTTTGTCTCTGTAAGGTCTGAATAAAGAGCCCTCATTTGGCCGTAGACATGTTATAGGTACAAACTTTTGCATGTGACTTTCACAGAAACACTCTTACTATCTGATTCTCTTCTCACTTATAGAAGTCTCATACCTTTGTCACTCCCTTCATTACACTGGAGCTACTGATGGTTTACTTTGGTGTAAATGAAATCAGAATCAGGCCGTTAGACCATAAATAAAAGGACCAGGATGCCACTAATGCTGAATTTCCAGAGTGGCTCAGCACATTTAACTCGTACTAGGTTTCCAAAAGTGCTCAGCTCACAGTTAGGCACCTAGATAAGGGCCAGATGTTCAAAAGGGTTCAGCTCAACTCCCACTGTGACATGCATGGCCAGATTTTCAAAAGAGCATCACATTAAAGATGATTAAAAATGGAATTTTTGTCTCATGGGAAAATCTGAGATTTGGATATTTGTTTTTCACCCTAAATTGGAACAAAAAGTGAAAATATCTAAACTTTTAAAAGAATGAAAAGTTCTGAAATTTTTTGATTTGATGACATTGAAATGTTTCATGTTTTGTCAGTTTGAGCGTCTAGTGTTGTAGTTCAGATGCCTTATGCCCCATTCTCCTCTATGGACCACATCTCCCATGATCCATCAGGGTCTTGGGACTCCCATGGTACATATCAGCAGCTCAGGGGATCCATTAGTGTCAACCCATCCCAAAACAAAATGGTTCATTTCATTTTTTCTCAATGGAAAATTAAAAAGAAATAGGCAACATTGACATTTTTGTATAGATAATTTAAATTTCACAGAAAACATTTTCTATTGAAAAAAACATTTCAATGGAAAATTTCCAACCAGCTCTCTTTAGCAGGAAGAGTGCTGAGACTCTTTAAAATCTGGTCGCTTATTTTGTTGCTTAAATTAAAGCTGGTTTCATTTGAAAATATTGCCCTGCTTGAAAAGCTGGCTCTCAGCTCTTTTAGGAATGGGGGCCATGGATGTATACATTGCAAGCTAGAGAGATCTATCACAACGTTCACAGCACTTTCCATCGGGGCAGATTTAAAAACACAATGGCACACCACAACAAATCACAGATGTTTATCACTAAATTCAATTTTACCTGGAAATGACTGGGATTTTCTTAATCTTAGATCAGGAATGGAAATTGAGAAGGGCCAATTCCATGGGCTAGTCTTAGAGTTGGGCAGAAAGTGGAATTTCTGTCCTGCAGGAAATTTTGCTGAGGAGCCAGAGAACTTGGGATCCAAGGTGCCAGCTCCTTGGCACTCTGTGTGCCTAGAAGACAGGCAGGCTGCTGATGGACCAGGAAGGCGGGTGAGCTGGCTGGGAAATAGACAGGTTTCAATCTCATCATAATCAACATGTTCCCGTGGAACATTTTGATTTCACTGAAATGGCATTTTCTGGCAGAATAATGTTCCATCCTGAAAATATCCAACCAGCTCTAGTTAGTATTGAGGTAGTTGTAGGGATAAGAAATCCCAGCACAAAACCACTGTCTAGGAGCCTTGTCTTCTCAAATGCCTTAGGATGGTGGTTCAGAGACTGGGAAGAGCACAGCATTTCCAGCTGCTCCATGGAGCAGCTTCTGTCCCCACAGTGACAGATCTGCCACTCTCCAGTGATGCTGCCTGCTAGTTCTAGCCCAGTCCAGAGCTTTCTTAGGTTTCCAGAGGCTGCTATTGACCTGTAAATGAGGAAAAGCAATGGCTTTTCTGCATGCAGCACAGTTGCCTTATGTCTTTATCAGGTGCAGTATTGCCAGCTTCGAGAGTTCAAAAATCAAGGGACTGGCTTAAAAATTATGAAATTTAAAAAATAATAATAATACATTTGAGGTTCTTTTTATTCACCTTATGTTTTTGGAGCTTTTAAATCACACACAGTTAACATTTTCAAGTTTTTCACTGCAACCATGAGGGCTATAAGCTTACTTTTTTTAGGAAAGCTGAGATCCTCACATAATCACAGGACTCCAGGAGCTGGAGATTTAAGAAAAACACCAAAATTACAAGACTTGGGATAAAAATCACAAGAACTGACAACACTGCCAGAGGTCTCTGGTGAAAATTCTATTGTGATCAAATTCACTGATTACACCTGCATTGGAGGGGCAGCAGCAAACACACAAGAGGAGCAGAACAGAGAATTCTGTTCTGTAGGATTCAAGCATCAGGGAATGCAAGCACTTGGAGGGAGAGCTGTTAGAAATTAAAGTAAGGAAACAATGTGTTTAGAGTAGCTGGATTTTTCAGTGGGCACTGGGGGAGTGAGGCACCCAAATCCCACTGAAATTCAATTAGAGTAGGTGCTCAAATCACTTGGGCTGCTTTGCAAATCCCAGGCTTTGTGTCCTAAAGATACTCCTTCCTGTAGCTAAGCCAGAAGGAAGTCATGGGATCAGGATTCAAAAATGGCATAAAGTGTCTCTTAAAGGGCCTCTTGGTTAAGAACCAGCCCACAGTACAAACACATCTGAGAAAAGCTGACTTAAGAAGCACATGTGTTCCTCCCCTGTGGGGAAAATGAAAGTATTACACTAGGGACAGCTCAGTGGTTTGAGCATTGGCCTGCTAAACCCAGGGTTATGAGCTCAATCCTTGAGGGGGCCATTTAGGGATCTGGGGCAAAAATCTGTGTGGGGATTGGTCCTGCTTTGAGCAGGGGGTTGGACTAGATGACCTCCTGAGGTCCTTCCCACCCTGATAATCTATGACCAGGGATTCCCAAACTTCATCACGCTGTGATCCCCTTCTGACAACAAAAATTACTACAAAACCCCAGGAGGGGGGACTGAAGCCTGAGCCCACCCAAGCCCCACTGCCCGGTGGGGTGGGAAGGGGCTAAAACAGAAGACCAAGAGCTTCAGCCCCAGTCAGGAGGCCCTACCACCCAGGGTTTAAGCCCTCAGGCTTCAGCCCCAGGCAGTGGGGCTTGTGCTTAAGCATCAGCCCTGGGCTTCAGCAAATCTAAGCCAGCCCTGGTGACCCTCCACAAAAATGCAGTCACAACCACTTTGGGGTCCTGATCCATAGTTTGAGAACCTCTGAATTACGCTGATCTCCAGTGATCTTTCTGGGCTGGCATGCAAACACTGATACATGGCAGGCCCAGTTAGGTGGATAGAGAAAGACAAAGGAACTAGAGGACTGACCCTCTCGACTAGAAAAAAAGCTGGAAGATTTTCCCAGGGGAGGGACTGATGAGTGGAAATGCCAAAATTAACCCTCACTCCGGAAAAGAGCAATGCAATCCCAGCAGCACGGAGCTGGCCTGGCTCTGAGCAGCACCCCGAATATTGCCAAACACAGCTGAATTTTAAATAAGCAGAATGTACTACCTGGAGATCTGGGTATGGGTCCCGTCCAGTAACTCTGCGTACCTGGTGTTGCTGGTTATGGCTGCCTGCTACCTTTGAACCCTGGGACTGAGTAGTTGCTGTCGGTGAAGCCAGAGCTGGCTTTTCCAAAGTTATCTATTAACTGAGGAGTGAAAATCGAAAGCAGCTTTCTCAGTGTGGGGGGAAGGGAGCGGGTGGGGCTGTAGGTTTATTGCTCTTTATGGGACAACTACTCTATCCCTCTTCTAAACTAAAGTAAACAGCCCTTAGGTTCCTTTGTAAATACCAGCCTAAACCCCATGCACTGCTTTTAAAACATGTCTGAATGAGATTAGAAGGGCTGGGTGAAATTTTTTCAAATTTCAAACTTTTTTCAGTTAAAAACAGGGACAAGTTTGTAACGAGGAAGGTGAATATCTTTTTTTTTTAACTTCCTCTGCAGCACGGGCGTGGATCACCTGCTAGGGCAGCTGGGCGGATCTCACCTAATCTTTTCCCTGCCACTGCAGGGACAGCAAGTGTAGAGATATGTTTGCAGAAGATAATTATTTACAGAGGCTCCCTCAGAGGGACAGGATTAGGACTATAGGAATTCTGAGCGGTCCCCTGGAAGCACAGGTGCAGAACTCAGCTTAGCTGCACACAGTAGTTCACCACAGACACTCTCAGGTTTGTTTTAATAAAAGTTTGATTCCTTTCTCATTCACTGGTTTGTTGTTTAATGAACCCCAAGAACATTCTATGGTATCAGAAGTGCTGAATGAGAAAGAGATTGAGGACATTTTGAGGTTAACTCCTTTGTTTGAAACTGAAAGCAGAGAAAATGGGAGCTGGCGGAGCGGCAAATAGAAAAGAAACAAACAAACACTTTTTTATGTATTGTATGAGCACAATAGTTGACTAGCTTAAGAAGGGAAGAAAGCCAAACCTGGATGTGTTGCAACCTGCATCCAGTTTGTGAGTGCCAGGCAGTGTTGCAGAACACAAGAAAAAATTCTGACAGAGATTTGAATTGTATTTAGCAGCCACAGAGGAGAAAAACAATAAAGTGAAATCATCATTTTTTGGCATGTTTTCAGGGAGGAAGCATTGGATATGTATAACACCTTTAAGTTTGAAGAAGGTGAAAGCATGAAGTTAAGTAAAATTCTGACTAAATCTGAGGAACATTGCATGCCAAAAAGGAATGAGAGCTTTGAGAGAGACATTTGTTTTACATGCATGAACAAAATTTATGCCACCATAGAACAATATGTCACATGATTAAGGTGAATCAGTAAAACCTGTAACTTTGGTGAGCTGACTGTGTCTGATCAAAGATACAATCATTTGTGGCATTAAAGATAATGTGCTAAGAGAGAGAGACAGATATGCAGGGCAGCAGAAACTGTGCCAGCACAAGCCAAAGAGCTAAATTCACCAGAAGGGCTTATCCTCATACTAAGTACAAAAGAACATAGCCAGAAAAGGTCAAATCAAAAAGTGGAAACACCTGCTATGAAAACCACTGCTGGTGGGGAGATGGCATACAGATGGTTATGTGTAAGGTGTGGAGAACAACGTGGCCCAAACCAGTGTTTTGCATTTGGGACACTGTGTCATAAATGTTGGGAAAATAATGTCCCCAATGTAGAAAAGTCAAGTGCCTGCAGTTGAAGACAACCTGATTGAGGAGTTTTACATAGACGTGCTGGGATCAAGCAAACCGGATGGGAGGGACTGAATACTGCCTATGAAATTGAATCAAACAATTATTCCACTCAGACTGGATGCAGGAGCTCAGGTTACTATTCTGTTTGAACAGATTATGAGAGACTGAAAATAAGACCAAAACTGGGACCAACATAAATACAAGTAACTGCAAAAAGAACAGGAGTACTTGTGGCACCTTAGAGACTAACAAATTTATTAGAGCATAAGCTTTCGTGGGCTACAGCCCACTTCTTCGGATGCATATAGAATGAAACATATATTGAGGAGATATATATACACACATACAGAGAGCATGAACAGGTGGGAGTTGTCTTACCAACTCTGAGAGGCCAATTAAGTAAGAGAAAAAAAAAACTTTTGAAGTGATAATCAAGATAGCCCAGTACAGACAGTTTGATAAGAAGTGTGAGAATACTTACAAGGGGAGATAGATTCAATGTTTGTAATGGCTCAGCCATTCCCAGTCCTTATTCAGTCCTGAGTTGATTGTATCTAGTTTGCATATCAATTCCAGCTCAGCAGTCTCTCGTTGGAATCTGTTTTTGAAGTTTTTCTGTTGTAAGATAGCCACCCGCAGGTATGTCATTGTATGACCAGACAGGTTAAAGTGTTCTCCCACTGGTTTTTGAGTATTATGATTCCTGATGTCAGATTTGTGTCCATTAATTCTTTTGCGTAGAGACTGTCCGGTTTGACCAATGTACATGGCAGAGGGGCATTGCTGGCACATGATGGCATATATCACATTGGTAGATGTGCAGGTGAACTAGCCCCTGATGGTATGGCTGATGTGATTAGATCCTATGATGATGTCACTTGAATAGAACTGACTTTTGTTGGAGATACTATTTCCAAGTAACTGGTTATTCTGGAACAAATATACCAGTGAAGGGGAGGTGCATTGCTCACATCACACCACATACAGGCTCCCATTTATTGTAGTGCCAAAGGAAGTGACACCAATTTTAGGCCTGGCTGCCTGTGGAAAACTAAGACGGGTGCTCTCGCTACAAGATCATACTGAACCTGGCTACTAGGCACTCATTCAGGAATACCATGATTTGTTTTTTAAGGGTTGGGTTGCTTGAAGGCTGAACATACAATCCAGAGAAACAAGCAGGTCCCTCCCATTACACTGCTCTACAGCCAAAATGCTTCGGAAATAAATGTAGTCAAACTTTACTAATTCTGGGTCACTGAGAACGAAAATGATGCTTAAGATTGTTGATTGGCTCTAGTTTTCAAGATATGCTATTGGGTCAGTATATACGAACCTTGACTTGGGAATGGCGGAGGATAAGTGAGTTATAAAGGGAAGGGATCTTAATTTAAACCAGAAATGACTAAAATACATCTTTGACTGGATCTATGAATAAATCTATGACTGGGTTTGGACAGTACTTGCTTTTTAGGCAAAACAATGAATGATGCAATCTGAAGCTGGTATTGCGTCATACATGATATGAATTGCATCATGTTATTCCTAGAAGTCATGGATGATGCAATCATAACGAAGCTTACATCACTCTGCTGAACAAATTGCCCTATATCAGCTCTAGAAATCATACAGTGTCGTGCTCTCTTATTTGTCAGTGTTTGATTTTGCAAAGGGACACATTTCTGTTTAGCCAAAGTGAGCAGAGATGCCTCGTACTTGTGTGAACAGTGCAGATAACTTCTGCTATGTTTGTGGTGAAGTGACTTTTGCATCACAAAAGCGCAGTATAACCACTATGGTTAAGAAAGCCTATCACCTTTATTTTGGCTGCCAAATTGGAGATCAGGACAAGAGGTGGGCCCCACACATATGCTGCAACACTTGTGCAACAAATCTTTGCCAGTGGTTGAACAGGAAAAGGAAATCGATGCCTTTTGCAGTGCCAATGATTTGGAGAGAGCCAACAGATCATACCAGCAATTGTTACTTCTGCATGGTGCCTCCAGCTGGGAAAGGTGTGTCAAAGAAGAAAAAGTGGATTGTGCATTATCCAAACATTCCATCAGCTATACGCCCAGTACCCCACGGAGAAGGACTGCCGGTTCCTGATGCACCAGAATCATTCTCACTTGAGTCAGACGAGGAAGAGGATGAAACTTCTGGTCCTGAACCATCAATGTCACAGGACCCACATTTTCTCCCATCCTCCTCCTCTGAACCACACCTCAGAACACAAGATGAACTGAATGACCTTGTCAGGGATTTGGAACTACCCAAGAGTAAGGCAGAGCTGTCGGGCTCCAGACTACAGCAGTGGAATCTCCTGGCAGGTGATGTTAGGGTTTCCATGTTCCGTGACCGTCAAAAGGATCTTGTCCAATTCTTCTTCATGGAAGGTGATGTTGTAGCCTGCAACAACATGGATGGTGTGATGGCAGCCCTCAACATCGTTCACGATCCAGATGAGTGGAGACTGTTCATTGATTCATCGAAGACGAGTCTTAAAGCTGTTTTACTGCATAATGGCAATGTTTTGCCATCAATTCCAGTTGGTCATGCAGTCCATATGAAGGAAACCTATGACAACATGAAACAACTTTTGAGGTGCATAAACTATGACCAACATCAGTGGCAGCTTTGTGGCGATTTGAAGGTTGTTGCTCTCTTGCTTGGTCTGCAGACTGGATACACAAAGTACTGCTGTTTTCTCTGCGAATGGGATAGTCGTGCAAGAGATTCCCACTACATCAAGAAAGATTGGCCACTCCGACAGTCATTGGAGCCTGGGAGGAAAAGTGTTCAGCATCCACCACTTGTTGAATCAAGGAAGATTTTGTTACCACCCTTACACATCAAGCTGGGTCTGATGAAGAACTTTGTCAAGGCCATTGACAAAACACAAGCAGCTTTCAAGTACCTCCGTGGAAAATTTCCAAGGTTAAGTGAAGCTAAGATAAAGGAAGGTGTCTTTGTTGGTCCTCAGATTCGTGAACTTCTTCGAGATGATGCATTTCACCATGCACTGCGTGGCAAGGAAAAGACGGCATGGAAAGCCTTCCAGTTAGTGGCAATAAATTTTCTCGGAAACAACAAGGCAGACAACTACAGGTTGTTGGTGGAAAACCTCCTCAAGGCATACAAAAGCCTTGGTTGCAACATGTCACTAAAGATACATTTTTTGCACTCTCATCTAGATTTTTTTCCACCGAACTGCGGAGCGATTTCACCAGGACATTGCAACAATGGAGAAATGCTATCAGGGCAAATGGAGCCCATCAATGCTTGCAGACTATTGCTGGACAGTGACAAGAGATGCTCCATTTAATGAATACAAGAGACAAGCCAAGAAGCGCCGAGTAGACACTAAATAGGACTAAACTATGTACATAATAGTTTTTTGCCTTTTGTTTCATAATAAATTTTATCATGTAAAGCAATCATAAACACATGAAAAGACCTAGGTTTACAATTTATGATTAAAACTCTACTATCTACACAATATACATACACCTAAAATGTAAAAACTTAAATATCTTAGAAACAGTAGCCAATCAGTTTTTTTTTCTTTTAAATTAATGGAGATATCCCATCTCCTAGAACTGGAAGGGACCTTGAAAGGTCATCAAGTCCAGCCTCCTGCCTTCACTAGCAGGACCAAGTACTGATTTTGCCCCAGATCCCTAAGTTGCCCCCTCAAGGATTGAACTCCCAACCCTGGGTTTAGCAGGCCAATGCTCAAACCACTGAGCTATCCCTCCCCCCAGGGGAGGGATAGCTGTCATATTTGAATTTGCTGAATTCAAATATGACAGTTTTAACTGTCATATTTGAATTCAGCACATCAAAATACATAATAAATAGCACATTTTATCTCTGAAGCAGACGACTTCTCAAAAATTGTAGACCAGTGTTATCCATCCTTGTAGAGAAGTGCTATTTACACTCCATGATAAACTCAAGGTTGAGCTCACAAGGCTGGAAGCAATGCAAGTAATACAAAAATTGAGGAACCAATGTAATGTCTGAGTTCACCAGTCATTGTAGAGATAGATAATGGCCAGCTATGCTTATGCTTAGACCCTAGAGACCTCAATACGGCTATAAAGAAAGAACATTTCAAACTGCCAACCAGAGAAGTGATTATGGCTCAATTTGCAAATGCACAATATTTCAGTAAATTGGATGCTCCTCAGGATTTTGGCAGGTAAAATTAACTGAAGAATGCTCAAAACTATGCATATTTAATACCCTATTTGGAAGATACATATTCTTATGCCTACCCTTCAGCATAGCTTCAGCACCAGAAATGTACCACAGAGCCATATGTATGATCTATGAACATATTAATGGTGTTGACATCTCAGTGGATGACATCATCATCTGTAGCACAACTAAAAAGGACCGTGGCTGCAGACTCTGGGAAGTCCGGGCTGCAACCATATTACAAACTTGAAACTAAATAGGGAGAAATGTGTTTTAGGGAGTTATAGAATTGACTTTTGTTGGAGATACTATTTCCAATAAAAGTGTAAAACTTGATAAGAGGAAGGTTTCAGCCATTGAAATGATGGCACATCCCCAGTCAAAGAAAAGTATCTAATAGTTCCTGGGAATGGTTAATTATCTTGGAAAATTCATATCTAATCTATCTACAGAAGCAGTGGCTTTGAGGCAACTCCTAGAAAATAAAAATGAATGGTACTGGGGTGCAGAACAGGAGGAATCATGGGAAGGTTTAAAACAACAACTCATACAAGAGCCAGTTTTCAATTTCTATGCACCAGGCAGGCCTATTACAATTTTACAGAAACGTGAAAATTATTGGCAACCAGTGACATATGCATCCAAATCACTAGTTGGCCTGTGTTATACAGGAGGTTAGACTAGATTATCACGGTGTCCTGGCTGGCCTTAGAATGTATAAAAGAGAGGAGTGGAGGGATAATGCGTGTGTCTGAGGAGACAGGCCCTTAAGTGCTGGCATCTGTGGTTGAGGTCTTCAGTGCAATGCTGGGGATTCAACCACACCTCTGACACTGCAGTTCTGGGTGAAAGTTGGGAGTTTCAAAGGAGCATGTAGGAGTTAGGCACCAAAATTAGAAAGGATTTGCTCACTGAACTAGAGCTATGCAGAACACAGATTCCTGCTCCTCAAATATTTTTAAGAGTTTACCATTCTTTTCCATCTTGAATTGAGAAAAAAGGTTGAGATATTGAAAATATTTGTGTACAAAAAAACCCCTTTTTTTTGTTCCAGTCAATCTAACATTTTGTTTCAATAATTTCAAAATGTTTCAGTTTTGAAATTTTTTCTAAACATATCTTTAGTCTAATTAGCTTAAATTTCAAAACACAAAACCACTTTGGATCAGAAAACTAGAATTTTTAATTTTGAAAATATTAAAATGAAATATTTTAACAATTTCAAAAGTGCACGCCCAAAACAGGTTGTTTTTTTTAATTGGGAGATTTGTCAACTCAGAACCTGTTTCACGAATAGTTTTGTGTTATGTTAACGTCACACACACAGAGAAGTTAGATTACAAATACAAATCTTATTGCTGGAAGATTTCAAAGTAACATGACTTTATTTAGTAGAATTCAGAACGATAACATGCGAGAACCAAAAACAGAGAGAGACAAAGCAGGCTGCTCCCTAAGGCAGGGAAGCACAGCTCACCCCATTTTGCTGTAGGCTGGTTTTCTCCAGACTTACCCTGATCAAATTATTTCTTACAGAGTCCCCTGCCTGCAAGAAGGACCAGGAAACCCTCTACCAATTAAAGTCACTGCCTATAGTTCCAACACAATTTTCAAATACACATTTTGATTTCAATTAAGAAAATATTTATCAAAATTTCCCATATACATCAAACTCCTTTAGGCTCCCTTGAAACCACAAAGTAAACCCCTGCACTGCATTGGAAATCTCATCCAAGGGAATTAGCTTTGTAGGCTCCTTTGGCCCTTATTCCTGTTATTAGAGAGGAGCAATGTGATCATGGGTGCAGCACGGTGGCACCCATTGAGCCAGCATCTAGCCCCAGATTTTAATGGGCATTAAATACCTAAACACCTTTGAGGACCTGGCCCAGAGTGACAAGGTGAGAGATGCTTTATAAATCAAATCTGGAAAAAAACACTCAAATTATTTTTATGAGAAATTATGATTTTTTTCCCCCGCAAATATTTTTCAGAGTTTCAGTGGAAACACTGAAACTCCCAAAGATTCCAGTTTTCAAATATGTATACACACACACACACACACACACACACATTCAGGAAAGAAATGTTTAGTTTCTTGGGAAAATGCTGTGCTTGAAAACAACACTTTTATTTTTACCAAAAAGTTTTCACTTTTACATTTTTCTATCCAAAAAAAGAGAAAATCTCTACCCAAATTTGGTCAAGAAGCCATTATGAAATATTTTAATGTAAATTTTTTGTTCAGCTGTCCTAGTGATAACTAAAAACATCTTCCTTGGGTTTATATTAGGCAGACAATAAAACTGTCCCTTCTCTCTGATAAATTCTTCCTAAACTAGGGTGACCAGGTGTCCCGATTTTATAGCGACTGTCCTGATATTAGTGGCTTTGTCTTACATAGGACCCTATTATCCCCCAGCCCCCGTCCTGATTTTTCACACTTGCTGTCTATCCTGAGCTGAGCTGATTGCAGAGCTCTGAGCAACCGCAGCTTTCAAGAAACCCAGCTCTGCTTCTTAGGAGAGAGACATTCAGGGGGCCTCTCCCAGGGTAGCCTCTTACAGTGGAAGCCACAGTGAAACAGCTGTGGTGGAGCCCAGCAAGATTACAGGAAAAGGGGTTAGATTGAATCTGAAAAGCCTGATCAGCCAAATAAAGAACTAGCAGCGATGTTACTGCAATAGCTATAAGCACTCAGCCACTAGGAAATGCAAAGGTTTCGGTTCCCACATTACACACTTAGGGCCACATTTAATACTCGGGCTGTTTTAGCCAGACTGTCCCCTCTGCACAAGGAGGCGGAGTGGATAAAAGCTTTGGGGATGTTCAACTGATTGTTTTTTCAGGGCCTCACAGAGGATTCACGGGGCTGGGGCAAAGGGGGGGAGCTGCGGCGCTTGTACTCACCCGGCGGCGGTCCGGGTCTTTGGAGGCATTTCGGCAGCGGGGAGCCCTTCAGTCGCTCAGCGTCTTTGGCAGCACTGAAGGGCCCCCCGCCGCCGAAGACCCGGAGTGACTGAAGAGCCCCCCGCTGCCGAAATGCCGCTGAAGACCTGGACCGCCGCCGGGCCAGGGCTCACGGGGCCCCTGTGGGGCCTGGGGCAAATTGCCCCACTTGCCTCCCCCCCCGGGCAGCCCTGTTTTTTTCTGTGCTGTTTTGTCATCCAGAGCCAAGGATGTGTGAGTGCCAGGGTTGGCAGGGGGAACTCACATTGACCTATCTACCCTGCAGAGAGTCAGCTTGAAAGTGTAGACTGACTTGGTGCTTTGCATGCCCCCGTGCTGTGGAATCCCAGGCAGTAGTTACGGTGGAGCTGATCGGACAGACTGATGGCCTCAGAGATAGATAGAGGCTCAGGGATTTTGCAAGGACAGCTCTGGCCTCTGGAGGATGGCCTGAGGTCTGCAGGTTTAGGAGATCAAGCCAAATACTCATTCCAAGGAAGGCAACAACCCTCGGCCCCATAGGATTCCACAGGGAGAGACTCAGGTGGATCATGTGAGATGTAGTGCAGGCACTGTCAAGGCCTGTAACGGGGCCATCTGATCTAGTGGTCAGAGCCAGAACCATGTGTGACATACTGGGGTACAATCCAGACTAGTGGAGGGCTATGTCACCTCCTGCCCAGCACCCTTGGGTGGCTTACAATGCCTTGTTGTAGTAGCTCCTACCTGGGCTGCTCACAAACAGCCTTCCAGCATGCGAGCCAGACCCTGAGTGTCTGTGTGTACCTGCAGCCTGCCAGCTACACCCTGGCTCTCAGGAGCCTTGGTTATGCTGCAGAGTGGCTCCAACACACCCCCTGTCCCAGATCTTCCCCCAGAAATGTATGTCCTGTACTTCCCAGCCTTCTCCTGGACAGTACAAATGTATACAATCCATTATTCCTTTAAGGGATCTATATACCTGAAATTGAGTTACCCAGACACTTCAATTTAAACACACTGGAGTAGATAAAACAGTAAAACAAGAGATAGATTTCAAGAGAGTACAAGTAATGAGGCATGAAAGTCAGAAATAGTTACTAGAAAAATAAAGATAAAAAATGTTTACTAGTTCCTAACTTA
>NW_020679369.1:0-3301 GCF_002925995.2 Terrapene triunguis | reverse complement strand
GTTTACTGTGGGTTTCAGATATAGGTGGTAAAAAAGGTTTAAAAAAAAGTATAGATTTTTTCCTAATTTTTTCAAAATATATCTAAACTAAAATGAATTTTTTTTATTGTTGAAAATCTCAATTGATCTCAACAGGATTGGTTGAAACCCCCTTGCTCCACCAAATAAATTCTCGATGAACATTTTCATCAGCATTTTTCTTCATAAAACCCACAACATTCTGAAAATTTTATCCCTCTCATATAATTATGTGTGTATAATAACCTTATTTTGTTAGTTTGTAGTGTTGCTGTAGCCGTTCTTATCGCAGAATATTAGAAAGACAAGGTGGGTGAGGTAATATCTTTTACTGGACCATCTTCTGTTGGTGAGACAAGCTTCTGAGCTTACACAGAGCTCTTGTCTCTTTCACCAACAGAAGAAGGTCCAAAAAAAGTTAGTTACCCATCTTGTATCTATTTTGTTAAAACAGCCAGCTCAAAACAATCATCCATGCCGAAGACTGAAAGAAATCTCTCGAGTTTTAAATATTAACTAGTAAGAGATGGAATTACCTTGTTGAGATTTTTGGTGTTCAGTCTCTGCGAAATAAGGAAACAGAAGAAGTAATCTCAAAATAATAGGCAGGGGTTAGATTTTCATTTGCCAGACCCCACACTAAGAAATATGACACTGTGAACATTTTGTCTGAGATTTGCTCAGGTGCCTAAGGAATCTGGACATTCAATTTCTATTAAAATTAAATCAGGCATCCAAACACCACAAGCAGCTTTGAAAGTCGCAGCTTTCAGATTCATAGCTGTATATAGGCCTTTAAGCATGACAATCTCCCCATCTTTTTCTAACATTTGCAAACAATACACACATATGGGGTTTAGCAAGCTTTTGCAGAGAAAAATAAAATAAAATGTTCCTTTAGAAATAGTGTCCTGACAGTTCTCACAGTTTATTTGCTTATGGTTCCTCTAGCTACACAACCATAGTCGCCACAAACTCCTTTATTCCACCCAGACACACACAGCAGCCTCAAAACAGCTCAGATCTAGGTCCGTTTTGACTCATTTCCCAAACCCGTCATATCTGAATTCATCTAGGTCAAAAGAAGCCAGTGGAACTGCTCAGATCCATCATTTGCTTCCCTTTCCCAGTGCTATAGAGGGAAGCTGCAGTCTCTGAAAACATGGGTTTCAGCCTTTTCTGTGTCCTCTCCCACTCTGTCCTCACTCCTATTATTAGCTAGTAGAGCTGGGTGGGAAATCCTGTGAGAATTTTCAAGGTTTTAAAAACTTTCCCATTCTATTGGGTTGAAACCCTAGCCCTATCGAGATTTCACACGCACGCACACACATACCTCACCCTGAGGTAGCCAATAGCATAGTGGTTAGGGTCCTCTGCTAGGATGCAACAAATGCAGCTTCTAGTCTATGTTCTGCCTACTTCATACCAGATGAGTGCCCTAACCACCAGTCTATTAACAGTGGGATCTCTCTGGGGTTTCGACCAGAAATTGCATCTTGGACCTGAAAAACTTCTCTCAACTAAAGCTTTGTCAAAACTGATCCAAACTTTTTACGGAAGTGTGTTTCAGTGAATCAGCATTTTCCAATGAAAACTCTTTGCTGGAAAACTCCCAACCAGCTCTGTTAACAAGGGGCATGGAAAGAGTCAGAAGATGGGGATAACTGGAACCGAAGCATTCAGTGATCTGGAGCCTGCAGGTTTGCTACAGAGCCAGCTGCTCCCATGATGAACCTCCTGTAGCTTATCAGAGAGGATCCCAGACTTGAGGAACCCTGTCAGACTAGGATTTAGCGTCCTGGTTTAACAGTCTGGGGGAGAAGTAAGTGATGTTGGGGATGGAGAGGGGCATGGATAAGGCCTTTGGCAGTCGGGCTGGGGTACTCAGGTGGTGAGCAAGGTTGAGTATAGTAAAACCCAGCATTGTTCCAGTGCCCTGCTGCACAGCCCAGTTCCCTGGCCCCAGTGGGCAGCTTGGTTTCTAATGGGACAGCCATTTTACTGAGTCGCACACATTGTCTTTTTACATAACAAATGTCAGTGGAGATTTTCAATGGGACTTTTACTTCTAAATCCTTTAGGTGGTTTTGAAAACCTCACCTATAATATGTATGGGACCTAAATGTCACAGGTAGGTTATTAGGCTTTAAATCACTATATAAATCCTACAATTTAAAGGGGGAAAGGTGGCTGAGCTGGGTGAGAGCAGGATTAAACCTTTCAAATGAAATCACCAAGCATGAGAAATTCAAACCCAGCTGGAATTTTGGGGGGAAGTTATTAATGCTTGAACAAAGGATTTCATTGGGATTTTCAAAGGCACTTAAGGAGTTAGGTGCCTAATTCCCATTTAAATGCAACAGGTGGTAGAGGTGAGATGTTCAAAAATGCCTATGGTCCAATGGGAGTTAGGAGCCTAAACGCCTTTGAGGATCTGGGCCTGAGCGATTTAGGGGTGCAACTCTCAAGGGAAGTCAGTGGGGCTTGTGCTCCTAACTCCCTTGGACCATCTTTGAAAATCCAAGGCTGAGTGCCCAACTCCCTTGGGCTCCTTTGAAAAAAACTTTGAATGGAACAACTGTCTCACTCTTAACTGCAGCCTCTGTACCATGACATTATAATATTTGGACTTGGACTTGTTGACAGTTCTCCTGGCAAAGCATACACTTACCCAGAGGAGAAAATTATTAGTTGAGCTAAAATACACTCTTACCTAGTTCTTTTTTGAGACCCCTTGTTTCTGAAAGAAAACATATTTCAGAATTACAGCAGGAAACCCACATTAATATACTCTAGTTCTGAGGCTTTTATCAGATGCCTCCAAGCTTTCTATTTAGAACAATGTAAATTAAATATTATGGATCTTTTATTTCCATCTGGACAGGCAGTGGTTGAATTTAATACCGTAAATCAGATTTTCAGCTGATGTAAATCTGTATAGGTCCAGTGTTGGAGTAAATCAGCACAGCTCCACAATGGAGCTTCACCAGTTTATACTATTTGAGGATCTGATCCCTTAAGGGAAGGGAGACCTTTCTAACATTCAAAACCCTTTGTTCTTTTCCCCCTTGGCAGCTCAATACTGACAACAATCCCAACTCCTGGGACTTGGACTAATGAATTTCTCTTCCAAACCATGTAACATTCAGAAATTTTTATACAGTAGTTAGATATGATAGAAAAAATGGATGCCAAAGATAGATAGATAAAAACCAGAGACAGATGTCAGAGCTGGCCTCATGCCAGCAGGTCATATTGGCAAACAATTCACAAATATTAGAGG
>NW_020679368.1:0-4306 GCF_002925995.2 Terrapene triunguis | reverse complement strand
GGGTAGCTTCCCTCATACCCTGAATGTCACAGGGCCAGGGGGGCTCTAGGTCATGCACCTGCCTGTACTGGATACGCCCGTCCGACCAGGAGAGCCCAGCTGGGAAGAGCCAGCCCCTCTCCACCAGCCTGGGGGAGGCGGAACTGGGAAGGGAGATCAGGCTGGTTTGTGTGTGTTAGGCACTTTATTCATCTAGCTCCCCGTCCTCCTCACTTTGTGGAGGTTCCCCTCTCAATCTCCATTCCAGACCCTCCACTACCCCATGCTCTCTCTTGGCTCCCTGCGCCCCATCTCTATCCGAGGGGAGTCAGTCACCCTCAAGTGCTTGTCTCCCAGGAGTGAGAGGGCGACGGGATACAGGGTCCTCAATCACAGAACGGAGCAGATCCCCAAAGGAGTCTTCAGCCAGGGCACCTCAGTGATCAGCACGACTTACTCAGCAGAGAGCATGTGTGACGCTCCCCGGGGAACACCCAGGGCCTGGGGCATGTTCCTGCCACGGGCCCTTAGTATGAGGAAGCCTGGTCTGTGCCTGCTGGGGGCAGCTCCCTGACACCCCCAGCCTCAGCTGCACAAGCCCTCCCCTCCCAGTCCCTGCAGGCTGAACTGGCCCTGGGCAGGAGCTGCCCCCCTCAGGTACCAAGGAGGGGACACTGCTCCCACGGGGTTCCCCAGCAGTGAGATCTCTGCTGCTCAGTGTTTGCATGGCCCGGCGGGGACGTGGTCCCTGGGCACTGAGTTGGGGCTGGCTGGGGTCTGTGTCCAGGATCCCTCTTCTGCTCTTTCATTGGCTCTTCCTCTGCTTCTGTGTCACCAGCCTCCCAAGTAATAATCCCCGACCCCGTTATCTTTTCCAGACCCACTCCTGGCTCCCCAGCTCACCGTGTCCCCGCAGCAGCCTGTCTATGTAACTGGAGAAGCTGTGACCCTGACGTGCTCAGCCGGGGTGCCCACCGTGTCCGGGATCCGGTTCTTCAGGAACAGCCAGGAAATCCACTCCAAGGATCTCCCCTCACTTCCGTACAGTTACACTGAGTCGATTCGACTGTCGGGGGTGTCTGGATTGCAAGCCATAGCATACACCTGTGATTACTGGGAGATAGAGTCTGGGCGAGCGATCCCATCAGCGAGGAGCCAACCCATCTCCATTACCGTGACAGGTGAGAACCCCTGTCTCCCGCTGTTTGCTGGCCCAGTGGCAGGTATGTCTTCTCTATGGATGGGATGAGACACAGCCTGGTTATTCAGCTCTGCACAGGGCCACCCACTGGTTTTTTGAGGCGGGGGTCGGTGTTACTTTGAGGTTCGGGGGCTCCTAGCCCGCAGTAACATTTGAGAACTTGGGGACGTTTATTGCAATGAACGCCAAATCTCCCCCGTCTGTGCCCAGTGTCAGGTCCTGCTGTCAGACACTAAAGTTTGGCATTATAATGGCACCGCTGGAGGGAAGCTCACAGCCCTGATCCCTGCTGATGGGACCCAATTCTAAGTCCTCTGCCCTGCAGCTTCATTCATGATTCTCATCAGGAGATTGATAAGTTTATGACGTCTTACCCAGATCCCCTCTCGGTACCAATACACCAGGATCCCCTATTGCATATGTGTATGAGAGGGGAAGGTGCTATCCTAAGTTACTCTGCACCCATGGGTGAAGGCACCAACGGATGCAAATTTTTCTATGGAAGATTTCTGAAGAGGTCCCTGACCCCTGTGGCGTTATCGGCTGAAGCTCACAGCTCAGACAGAGACCTACCACACTCCTGGTGTGCACTGGGCAATCCGGTCCAGCCAGCGACTCCCACACAGAGAGGCCCTGCCTCCTGCTTGGTAACATGTGGGCACAGTGCAGGGCTGGGGCTCAGTGAGGTACAGGGAGTTTCCCACGGAGAAGTCTCCATCCCCTTGTAATTTCTGAGATGAATGTAACCTGGTAACATCTGCCCCTCACCTCCCAGATCCTTCCAGAGATCCCAGCCGGCTGTGACCCTTCTTCTGTATCTAACACTGACCCCTGTTTCCAGACCCCCCGCCCCCCGTGAACCCGTCCCTCTCCCTGAGCCCTCCATGCACCTCCCCAGAGAATCTGTTACATTCACACACTTCACTGCCCCGGGGTTCATCGGGGTGAAAGTAAGTCCAAAGAAGGGGCAGGGCCTCGGGCGGAAGGGGCAGAGCTGGGGGAGTCAGCGTCCCCCCAGCCAACCCATCCGCACTGCCCAGGGCTCCAGTGGCAATTTAAAGGGCCCAGGGCTCCAGCCGCTGCTGCGGTAGCGGCAGCGTCGGACAGAGCCCCGGGCCCTTTTAAATCGCCGGCCCCAGGGCAGCTACTCCTTTTACTCCCCCCCGTTGGCAGCAACGTTAAAGCGCTGCCGCAGCAGCACTTTGAGGGTCCTTAAAGTAATGCAGCGGCAGTGCTTTAATGTCACTCCCCTTCCCCGTCGGCCGCCCTGCCAGTACGGACCCTACCGGCAGGGCCGCCGTTGGGGGGCACAAAAGGGGCAGGGACGTTAAAGCACTCGCGGCAGCGCTATAATGTGCTACAGGCTGGTACCGTCTTCTTACCGGTACGCTGTACCGGCCCGTACCGGCTCACGTTCAGCCCTGGGGGTCACCAGCTGGCAGGATTCTGATGGGACAAGCTCTCCAGTGCCTGTTAAAGCTCGTAGTGCCAGAGCGGGGTCAATACCCATCACACGGGGTCAGTGTTTGGGGATTGGAAACCCTCCCCATTCCCATCACTCCCCATCTGTGCACATGCTCCCTATGACACAGAAGAAACATTGGTTTAAAAAACAGCCCAAGGGCCCAGTGGGACCAGGGGGCTGGTTTCAGAGTCTTCGCCGTGAGTGAGCGAGATCCCTGCTGGTGAGAATCAGCAAAATCTCCAAAGGAGTCTATGGGTAGAGCCAGATCAATGTAAATGACCCTGGTTCCTTTGGAGTCAATGGGGCCAGATCCCAGCTGTCGTGTGTGATGCTCCCCAGGGTGGAACCCATGGCTGTGAGGCACCTCCCTACCATCTACCCTTAGTGCAGGGAAGCCTGGTCTGTGCCAGCTGAGAGCACCTCCCCGACACCCCCAGCCTCAGCCACACAAGCCCTCCCCACCCTGCCCCTGTAGGCTGAGCTGGCCCTGGGCAGGAGCTGCCCCCCTCAGGTACCAAGGAGGGGACGCTGGTCCCACGGGGTTCCCCAGCAGTGAGATCTCTGCTGCTCCGTGTTTGGATGGCCCGACGGGGACGTGGTTGCTGGGCACTGAGCTGGGGCTGGCTGTGGTCTGTGTCCAGGATCCCGCCCTCCTCTGCTCTTTCATTGGCCCTTCCTCTGCTTCTGTGTCACCAGCCGCCCAAGTAGGAACCGTCTCCTCCCCGACCCCCTTGTCTTTTCCAGACCCCCTCCCGGCTCCCAAGCTCACCGTGTCCCCGCAGCAGCCTGTCTACGTAACTGGAGAAGCTGTGACCCTGACGTGCTCAGCTACAGGGGCACCCACCGTGTCCGGGGTCCGGTTCTTCAGAGACGGCCAGAAAATCCACTCCAAGGATCTCCCCTCACCCCGGTACAGTTATACTGTGTCTTTTCGACTGTCGGGGGTGTCTGGATTGCGAGGTGGAAAGTACAGCTGTGAATCCTGGAAGACAGTGTCTGGGCGAGAAATTGCATCGGAGAGGAGCCAACCCATCTCCATAGCAGTGACAGGTGAGACCCCCCTGTCTCCTGCTGTTTGCTCCCCTCTGGCGGCGTATCTCTCCTCCATTCACGGGATGAGACACCACCCGGTCACTCTGCTTGTGACAGGGCACCCACCGGGTCAGTGTCACTCCCTGGCTCCCTGGATCCTGTGGTGGGTTTGGGGGGGGCATTGGTGCTATTTTAAATTTTGGGGGATCCCAGGCAGAAGTAACATTTGAAAACTTGGAGACTGTTATTGAAACCAACTCCAAATCTCCCCCCTCTCTGGTCAGTGTCAGGCCCTGGTGTCCGACACGCCGTGGGGGGAGAGAGTGCCAGCTGATCACTAAAGTTTGGCACTAAGAGGGCACTGCTGTGGGGCAAGCTCACAGCCCTGGGCACTGCTGTGGAGAGCTCGCAGCCCTGTTCTCCTGGCTCACAGAGGACCCAGCCCTGCTCCTTCTTTCATGATTATCATCAGGAGATGGATCAGTTTCTCTTGTCACCCCGTCCCCCTGCTGTCACCAATACACCAGGATCCCCTACTGCCCATATCTATGGGAGACGAAGGTGCACCCTGAGGTGCTCGGTCCCCGGGGGTGAAAGTACCATAAGATCCAAATTCTTCTCTGAAAGCA
>NW_020679367.1:0-1634 GCF_002925995.2 Terrapene triunguis | reverse complement strand
AAATGGCTAAAGACAGGTAGTGTTAAAAAAATCTCACAAGGCATCAGTGATGAGAAGTGAAGTGATGAAATGTGTGTTCCCCCCCCCCCCTTTATTCAGTTTCAAACATGACACCTTTCAGATTCAGTGAGTGACCTCGTGTACTGTTCTAATCCATTACATCTAGGTTAATACATCATGCCCAGCACCAAGGTATCAAAGCACCCTCTGATATCTGAATGCCTTGTGCTTGTATTTGAGAGAGGACAAAAAGGAGCACTTGGTTTCTCACATCCTCTCTTATTCATCTCCTCTCTACACCAAACCATCCCAGTCTTTTCATGTCCTTCTTTTATGTACAGAAATCTCTCCCTCTCTCATAGAATCATAGAATATCAGGGTTGGAAGGGACCTCAAGAGGTCATCTAGTCCAAACCCCTGCTCAAAGCAGGACCAATTCCCAACTAAATCATCCCAGCCAGGGCTTTGTCAAGCCGGGCCTTAAAAACCTCCAAGGAAGGAGACTCCACCACCTCCCTAGGTAACGCATTCCAGTGCTTCACCACCCTCCTAGTGAAATAGTGTTTCCTAATATCCAACCTGGACCTTCCCCACTGCAACTTGAGACCATTGCTCCTTGTTCTGTCATCTGCCACCACTGAGAACAGCCGAGCTCCATCCTCTTTGGAACCCCCCTTCAGGTACTTGAAGGCTGCTATCAAATCCCCCCTCATTCTTCTCTTCTGGAGACTAAACAATCCCAGTTCCCTCAGCCTCTCCTCATAAGTTATGTGCTCCAGACCCCTAATAATTTTTGTTGCCCTCCGCTGGACTCTTTCCAATTTTTCCACATCCTTCTTGTAGTGTGGGGCCCAAAACTGGACACAGTACTCCAGATGAGGCCTCACCAATGTCGAATAAAGGGGAACGATCACGTTCCTCAATCTGCTGGCAATGCCCCTACTTATACAGCCCAAAATGCCGTTAGCCTTCTTGGCAACAAGAGCACACTGTTGACTCATATCCAGCTTCTCGTCGACTGTGACCCCTAGGTCCTTTTCTGCAGAACTGCTACCTAGCCATTCGGTCCCTAATCTGTAGCAGTGCATGGGATTCTTCCGTCCTAAGTGCAGGACTCTGCACTTATCCTTGTTGAACCTCATCAGGTTTTTTTTGGCCCAATCCTCTAATTTGTCTAGGTCCCTCTGTATCCGATCCCTACCCTCTAGTGTATCTACCACGCCTCCTAGTTTAGTGTCATCGGCAAACTTGCTGAGAGTGCAGTCCACTCCATCCTCCAGATCATTAATAAAGATATTAAACAAAACCGGCCCCAGGACCGACCCTTGGGGCACTCTTCTTGATACCGGCTGCCAACTAGACATGGAGCCATTGATCACTACCTGTTGAGCCCAACAATCTAGCCAGCTTTCTATCCACCTTACAGTCCATTCATCCAGCTCATACTTCTTTAACTTGGCGGCAAGAATACTGTAGGAGACTGTATCAAAAGCTTTGCTAAAATCAAGGAATAACACATCCACTGCTTTCCCCTCATCCACAGAGCCAGTTATCTCATCATAGAAGGCAATTAGGTTAGTCAGGCACGACTTCCCCTTGGTGAATCCATGCTGACTGTTCCTGATCACTTTCCT
>NW_020679366.1:0-8427 GCF_002925995.2 Terrapene triunguis | reverse complement strand
AGAAACTATCAGAAGCCTGCATCCCAAGAAAGGGGAAAAAATTCATAGGCAGGAGTTGTAGACCAAGCTGGATGAGCAAGCATCTCAGAGAGGTGATTAAGAAAAAGCAGAAAGCCTACAAGGAGTGGAAGATGGGAGGGATTAGCAAGGAAAGCTACCTTATTGAGGTCAGAACATGTAGGGATAAAGTGAGAAAGGCCAAAAGCCATGTAGAGTTGGACCTTGCAAAGGGAATGAAAACCAATAGTAAAAGGTTCTATAGCCATATAAATAAGAAGAAAACAAAGAAAGAAGTGGGACCGCTAAACACTGAGGATGGAGTGGAGGTTAAGCATAAGCTAGGCATGGCCCAATATCTAAACAAATACTTTGCCTCAGGCCTGGTCTACACTACGAGTTTAGGTCGACTTTAGCAGCGTTAAATTGAATTAAGCCTGGACACGTCCACACGACGAAGCCCTTTCTTTCGACTTAAAGTGCCCTTTAAACCGGTTTCTTTACTCCACCTCCGACGAGGGGATTAGCGCTAAAATCGGCCTTTGCGGGTTGGAATTGGGGTAGTGTGAACGGAATTCGACGTTATTGGCCTCTGGGAGCTATCCCACAGTGCTTCATTGTGACCGCTCTGGACAGCACTCTCAACTCAGATGCACTGACCAGGTAGACAGGAAAAGCCCCGCGAACTTTTGAATTTCATTTCCTGTTTGCCCAGCGAGGAGAGCACAGGTGACCACGCAGAGCTCATCAGCACAGGTAACCATGATGGAGTCCCAGGATCGCAAAAGAGCTCCATCATGGACCGAACGGGAGGAACGGGATCTGCTCACCATATGGGGAGATGAATCAGTGCTAGCTGAACTCTGTAGCAGTAAACGAAATGGCAAAATATTAGAAAAGGTCTCAAAGGCCATGAAGGACAGAGGCCATAACAGGGACGCACAGCAGTGCCACGTGAAAATTAAGGAGCTAAGGCAAGCCTACCACAAAGCCAGAGAGGCAAACGGAAAGTCCGGGGCAGAGCCGCAAACATGCCGCTTCTACACGGAGCTGCATGCGATCCTAGGGGGTGCAGCCACCACTACCCCAACCGTGTGCTATGACTCCCTCACTGGAGAAACACGCAACAGGGAAGCGGGTTCGGGGTACGAGGAAGATGAGGATGAAGATAATGTAGATAGCTCACAGCAGCAAGGAAGCGGAGAAACCGGTTTCCCCAACAGCCAGGATATGTTTATCACCCTGGACCTGGAACCCGTAACCCCCGAACTCACCCAAGGCGTGCTCCCAGACCCTGAGGGCACACAGGGGACCTCTGGTGAGTGTACCTTTGTAAATATTACACATGGTTTAAAAGCAAGCGTGTTTAATGATTAATGATTAATTTGCCCTGGCAATCGCGGCCAGTACAGCTACTGGAAAAGTCTGTTAACGTGTATGGGGATGGAGCGGAAATCCTCCAGGGACATCTCCAGAAAGCTCTCCTTCATGTACTCCCAAAGCCTTTGCAAAAGGTTTCTGGGGAGGGCTGCCTTATCCCGTCCACCATGGTAGAACACTTTACCACGCCAGGCCACTAGAACGTAGTCTGGAATCATTGCATAACAAAGCATGGCAGCGTATGGTCCTGGTGTTTGCTGGCATGCAGACAACATCCATTCCTTATCTCTCTTTGTTATCCTCAGGAGAGTGATATCATTCACGGTCACCTGGTTGAAATGGGGTGATTTTATTAAGGGGACATTCAGAGGTGCCCGTTCCTGCTCGGCTGAACAGAAATGTTCCCCGCTGTTAGCCACGTGGTAGGGGGGAGGGGTGAAGTGATCATCCCAGAGAATTGGGTGGGGGGGGTAGTTGGGTTTGTGCTGCATGTTAACCTGGAAACCGCAGCCCCTCCTTTTACATTGCAAACCCATTTTAAATGGTCAACCCAAGGGGTGCTTGGTATGGGAAATGAGGGCGCTACTGTTTGAAACCATTCCCACATGTTAAGAAGGTTAAAAAGCCGAAAGACTGGCTTACCATGGCTGCCTGCAAGCCGAAATCTGTTGCCTGGCACTGCGTGAGTGATCTCTCACACCAAACCGGCAGGCCCTCAATATAAGAGGAAAAATGCAACCTTGTAATGAAAGCACATGTGCTGTGTAATGTGAACAGCAAAATTTAATGTGAAAGAGTGTACCCATTGTTCTCTAAAATGTGTCTTTTTTTAAACCACCTCTCCCTTCTCCTCCACCAGCTGCAAATGTTTCTCCTTCACAGAGGCTAGCGAAGATTAGAAGGAGAAAATGGCGGACTCGGGATGATATGTTCTTGGAGCTCCAGATGTCCTCCTACGCTGACAGAGCACAGCAGAATGCGTGGAGGCAGTCAATGTCAGACTACAGAAAAGCACAATATGAACGAGGAGAGGTGGCGGGCTGAATCGCGGGATGAACAGAGCAAGTGGCGGGCTGAAGATGATAGGTGGCGTCAGCTTGCAGACAGAAGGCAAGAGTCGATGCTCCGGCTGCTGGAGCATCAAACTGATATGCTCCAGCGTATGGTTGAGCTGCAGGAAAGGCAGCAGGAGCAGAGACCGCCGCTACAGTCCCTGTGTAACCAACAGCCCTCCTCCCCAAGTTCCATAGCTTCCTCACCCAGATGCCCAAGAACACAGTGGGGGGGCCTCCGGCCACCGAGTCACTCCACCCCAGATGATTGCCTGAGGATCAGAAGGCTGGCCTTCAATAAGAGTTAAAGTTTTAAACTGCAGTGTGTCCTTTTCCTTCCCTCCTCCCTGACCCATCCCGGGCTAACTTGGCAATTATCCCCCTAGTTGTGTGATGAATTAATAAAGAATGCATGAATGTGAAGTAACAATGACTTTATTGCCTCTGCAAGCGGTGCGCGAAGGGGGGAGGGTAGGGTAGGGTGGTTGGTTTACAGGGAAGTAGAGTGAACCGGGTGGGGGGGCGGAGGATTCATCAAGGAGAAACAAACAGAAGTTTCACACCGTAGCCTGGCCAGTCACAAAACTCGTTTTCAAAGCTTCTCTGATGCGCACCGCGCCCTGCTGTGCTCTTCTAACAGCCCTGGTGTCTGGCTGCGCGTAATCAGCGGTCAGGCGATTTGCCTCAACCTCCCACCCTGCCATAAATGTCTCCCCCTTACTCTCACAGATATTGTGGAGCGCACAGCAAGCAGCAACAACAATGGGGATATTCTTTTCGCTGAGGTCTGAGCGAGTCAGTAAGCTGCGCCAGCGTGCTTTTAAACGTCCAAATGCACATTCCACCACCATTCGGCATTTGCTCAGCCTGTAGTTGAACAGGTCCTGACTACTGTCCAGGCTGCCTGTGTACGGCTTCATGAGCCATGGCATTAAGGGGTAGGCTGGGTCCCCAAGGATCACAATAGGCATTTCAACATCCCCAACAGTTATTTTCTGGTCCATGAAGAAAGTCCCTTCCTCCAGCTTTTGAAACAGACCAGAGTGACAAGATAGAGATATGGGTTCCATCTATCGCCCCACCACAGTTTGGGAATCCCATTGCAGCAAAGCCATCCACTATGGCCTGCACGTTACCCAGAGTCACTACCCTTGATATCACCAGGTCTTTGATTGCCCTGGCAACTTGGATCACAGCAGCCCCCACAGTAGATTTGCCCACTCCAAATTGATTCCCGACTGACCAGTAGCTGTCTGGCATTGCAAGCTTCCACAGGGCTATCGCCACTCGCTTCTCAACTGTGAGAGCTGCTCTCATCCTGGTATTCTGGCGCTTCAGGGCAGGGGAAAGCAAGTCACAAAGTTCCATGAAAGTGCCCTTACGCATGCGAAAGTTTTGCAGCCACTGGGAATCGTCCCACATCTGCAACCCGATGCGGTCCCACCAGTCTGTGCTTGTTTCCCGGGCCCAGAATCAGCGTTCCATGGCATGAACCTGCCCCAGTAACACCATGATTTGCACATTGTTGGGGCCTGTACCTTCTGTGAGGTCTATGTCCATGTCAATTTCCTCATCACTCTCGTCTCCACGCTGCAATCGCCTCATCGGCTGGTCCTGGTTTTGCTTTGGCATGTCCTGGCTCTGCATATACTCCAGGACAATGCGCGTGGTGTTCATAGTGCTCATAATTGCCACGGTGATCTGAGCGGGCTCCATGATCCCAGTGCTATGGCGTCTGGTCTGAAAAAAGGCGTGAAACTATTGTCTGACGGAGGGGCGAGTGACGACATGGCATACAGGTACAGGGAATTAAAATCAAAGGTGGCTGTGCATCAGGGAGAAACGCAAACAACTGTCACACAGAATGGGCCCCCCAAAGATTGAACTCAAAACCCTGGGTTTAGCAGGCCGTTGATTTCACGGAGGGAGGGGGAAGCAAATGAATACAGAACAAATCTATTTTTTACATCTTAAGCTGGCAGCCGACGGTGCAACATGACTGATAGCCCTCGGCATCTTCTGGGTGCTTGGCAGAAAATACTGGGCGCTTGGCAGAAAATAGTGTACTACGACTGATAGCCACCATCATCATTAGGAAGGCAGCAGAATATGACTGGGGGACATACGGAGTTTCAGCCATCATCTGATGATACCAGTCGTAATACACCATCTACTGCCAAAAGGCAAAGGGCTGCTGCTGTGTATAAATGCAGCCCCACGTCTGCCAGCCCCACGTCTGCCAGCACCCAGATCGCCGATGAAGGCTACCAGTCACACTGCACCGTCTACTGCCAAAAGGCAATTAGCTGCTGCTGTGTAGCAATGCAGTACCACATCTGCCGGCACCCAGATGACATATGGTGAGCTGAGCTGAGTGGGCTCCATGCTTGGCGTGGTATGTTGTCTGCACAGGTAACCCAGGTAAAAAGGCATGAATCGATTGTCTGGCATTGCTCTGATGGAGGGGGAGGGGCCTGACGACATGTACCCAGAACCCCCCGCGACACTGTTTTGCATCATTCAAGCATTGGGATCTCAACCCAGAATTCCAATGGGCGGCGGAGACTGTGGGAACTGTGGGATAGCTACCCATAGTGCAATGCTCCAGAAGTCTACGCTACCCTCGGTACTGTGGACGCGGTCCGCCGACTTAATGCACTTAGAGCATTTTATGTGGGGACACACACAATCGGCTGTATACAACCGATTTCTATAAAACCGGCTTCTATAAATTCGACCTAATTTCATAGTGTAGACATACCCTCAGTCTTTAATGAGGAGCTTGGGGATAATAGTAGGATGACAAATGGGAATGAGGCTATGGAGGTAGATATTATCGCATCTGAGGTAAAAGCCAAACTCGAACAGCTTAATGGGACTAAATCAGGGGGCCCAGATAATCTTCATCCAAGAGTATTAAAGGAACTGGCACATGCAATTGCAAGCCCATTAGCAAGAATTTTTAATGAAACAGTAAACTCGGGGTTTGTACTGTACAACTGGAGAATTGCTAACATAGTTCCTATTTTTAAGAAAGGAAAAAAAGTGATCCGAGTAACTATAGGCCTGTTAGTTTGACATCTGCAGTATGCAAGGTCTTGGAAAAAATTTTGAAGGAGAAAGTAGTTAAGGACATGGAGGTCAATGGTAATTGGGACAAAATACAAGATGGTTTTACAAAAGGTAGATTGTGCCAAACCAACCTGATCTCCTTCTTTGAGAAGGTAACAGATTTTTTTTTTAGACAAAGGAAACGCAGTGGATCTAATTTACCTCGATTTCACTAAGGCATTTGATACGGTTCCACATGGGGAATTATTAGCTAAATTGGAAAAGATGGAGATCAATATGAAAATTGAAAGGTGGATAAGGAACTGGTTAAAGGGGAGACTACAACGGGTCATACTGAAAGGTGAACTGTCAGGCTGGAAGGAGGTTACAAGTGGAGTTCCTCAGGGATCGGTTTTGGGACCAGTCTTATTTAATCTTTTTATTACTGACCTTGGCACAAAAAGTGGGAATGTGCTAATAAAGTTTGCGGATGACACAAAGCTGGGAGGTATTGCTAATACAGAGAAGGACCGGGATATCATACAGGAAGATCTGGATGACCTTGTAAACTGGAGTAATAGTAATAGGATGAAATTTAATAGTGAAAAGTGCAAGGTCATGCATTTAGGGATTAATAATAAGAATTTTGGTTATAAATTGGGGACACATCAGTTGGAAGTAACAGAGGAGGAGAAGGACCTTGGAGTATTGGTTGATCACAGGATGACTATGAGCTGCCAATGTGATATGGCCGTTAAAAAAGCTAATGCGGTATTGGGATGCATCAGGCGAGGTATTTCCAGTAAAGATAAGGAGGTGTTAGTACTGTTATACACAGGAGCGGTGCCAGAGTTTTTGATGCCCTAGGCAGCAGCGCTCCTCCTCAGAGCATTCGGCAGCGGGGGTGCTTCTGCTCTCGGTCTTCGGGGCGCTTCGGCAGCGGGTCCCAGAGCGAGTGAAGGACCCGCCGCCAAAGCGCCCCAAAGACATGGAGTGGAAGGACCCCTGCTGCCGAATTGCTGCCGGGGACGGCAAAATGCTGCCGCCCTAGGCGACCGCCTAGTGGAAGCGCCAGCCCTGGTTATACAAGGCATTGGTGAGACCTCATCTGGAATATTGTGTGCAGTTCTGGTCTCCCATGTTTAAGAAGGATGAATTCAAACTGGAACAGGTACACAGAAGGGCTACTAGGATGATCTGAGGAATGGAAAACCTGTCTTATGAAAGGAGACCCAAAGAGCTAAGCTTGTTTAGCCTAACCAGAAGAAGGCTGAGGGGACATAGGATTGCTTTTTATAAATATATCAGAGGGATAAATACCAGGGAGGGAGAGGAATTATTTAAGCTTAGTACCAATGTGGACACAAGAGCAAATGGATATAAACTGGCCATCAGGAAGTTTAGACTTGAAAGTAGATGAAGGTTTCTAACCATCAGAGGAATGAAGTTCTGGAACAGCCTTCCAAGGGGAGTAGAGGGGGGCAAAAGACATCTGGCTTCAAAACTAAGCTTAATAAGTTTATGGAGGGGATGGTATGATGGGATAGCCTAATTTTGGCAATTAATTGGTCTTTGGTTATTAGCAGGTAAATATGCCCAATGGTCTATGATGGGATGTTAGATGGGGTGGGATCTGAGTTACTACAGAGAATTCTTTCCTGGGTGCTGGCTGGTGAGTCTTGCCCACATGCTCAGGGTTTAACTGATCACCATATTTGGGGTCGGAAGGAATTTTCCTCCAGGGCAGATTGGCAGAAGCCCTGGAGGTTTTTCACCTTCCTCTGCAGCGTGGGGCACAGGTCACTTGCTGGAGGATTCTCTGCACCTTGAGGTCTTGAAGTCCTCAAATCGTGGTTTAAATAACTCAGGCATAGGTTAGGGGTTTGTTACAGGAGTGGGTTGGTGATATTGTGGCCTGTGTTGTGCAGGAGGTCAGACTAGATGATCATAATGGTCCCTTCTGACCTTAAAGTCTATGAGTCAGAAGCAGCAGCAGTACCACCACCCCCACCACAAACTGTACTGGGAATACCAGGGAGCTGCTCGAGCAACTGTATCAGGGTTGGTGGGGGAAAAAGATGCATAAGGGGACAGAATAACAGTTGAACGTGCAACCTTAAATTTAGCTTTTCCTAACTTTTGAGTGCTTAACTTTGCATCCTAAAGAACGTTTTAACATCGGCTTTTTTCCATGTGTAATTGTATTACAAAAGTGCCCAGATCAGGATTGAGGCCTGTTGTGTTAGGCATTGCAGAACTACAAAGAAAGAAACAGTCCCTGCCCTGAAGATCTTATCTATTTTAATAGAAGACTCAAGAAACGGTGAAACACATAAATGATTAATTATTAATATTATTATGCTACCAATGCTTCCTTTCTGGCCATCATTCATGATTCCAAATGGAGAATACGTCCAATGGACAGACAAGCTATGGCACCTGCAAGTACCAGTGCCCCAAATCCAATCCATTTGGACTCAGCCAACTCAGGAGTTGATAGGAAAGGAACAGATTGGTAGGGTCACTTAAGTCTGGGTTTCAGTTATAATAAGCTGGTGCACAATAGGCAGCCAATAAAGGTTGATTGAAGAGATTTTCACCCTTGGCAAATATTTTATTTTGCCTCTAATTTCTCCATTGATCTTTGTGAATCAAAGGCAGTTCAGATAGATGAAAACATTTCATCTTGCCATGAAAAAGGCAAAAATTTCTCAAAAAATAAAAGCATATTTCCCTCTGCAAACCTTTGTCATACTTGCAAGAGAAAAAAAGGGTGTTGGACAAGTTGAATAAATGACTCGGAGTTAATGGCTCGGAGTTAATTTCAGATATTCTTATGAAAGTTAATAATTTTTACAACAAATTTGGTTCACTACTGGCAGCATCTTGTCAGCATCCAATTATAATAAAGCATAGGCCAAATAACTGACAGGCAATACTGTAATGT
>NW_020679365.1:0-1028 GCF_002925995.2 Terrapene triunguis | reverse complement strand
CAATGGGAGCTGCAGGAAGTGGCGCGGGCCGAGGGACGTACTGGCTGCCGCTTCCAGCAGCTCCCATTGGCCCAGAGCAGCGATCTGCGGCCAGTGGGAGCCGCGATCAGCCGGACCGGCGGACACGGCAGGTAAACAAACCAGCCCGGCCCGCCAGGGGCTTTCCTTACACAAGCGGCGACCCCTGTTTGAGAAACCCTGGGTTATATTCTCAGAGTCCGCACATCACTTATGCTTGAGAACTCAGACCCTGAGACAGCAAACTACTTACGTATGCGCCTAATCTAAAGCACGCGAATAGTCCCACTGACTTCCATGTCATTACTCATGTGCTTCAAATCAGGCAACAAGTTAAAGCACCTGGATGAATCAGAGCTTTACTATGGCTCTCCAATGCTGACCACAGTGAGGTTATAATTTAGCGTGCGCACACACACACACACACACACACACACACACACACACACGAGCTGAAAATACCCCATTTACTCAACAATACAGATGTCAGAGAAACAGGATGAGGAGAGGTAAAGCACAGGAAAATGATTGGCTTAATTATATGCGATAGGTTTTAGGTTTGTTGGTTGCCTTCAAAAAGTCTCTTTTTAGGGTTTACCAACTGCAGGATTTTCTAGATTGACATTATATCCTTGCGCTGAAAGCGCTGCCAGTTGTGATTATTATCTTGCTCTGTGGTGAGCTCCTCAGACCTTGTTTTTGTTCCTTTCGCATGCCTCATTTAATAACTCCACCAGACTTAAAGCAAACACTCAAGTTGCTTAGCACTTGTATTGCTCTGTTCCTTCAGTTACGAACCAGAATGTTTCACCGTAACTGTAAAGATCTTGGGCTGAGTTTTAAAAGGGAACGTGACATACAAAAATAAATAATAATGCAAAAATGTACAGGGACAGTACATTTTAATTCACCATATGCGCCACACAATACAAAAGAAACATTTGCCACCCATTTCAACACATGTTAACATGGCTTTCATTTTAAAATAATTTCTTCTTGGTCAAATAAGT
>NW_020679364.1:0-2497 GCF_002925995.2 Terrapene triunguis | reverse complement strand
GTCATCCAGGGTCTGCTGATGGGCCTCCTGGAGGGCTTTCTTTTCCTTTGTCAGTTTAGCAATGGTCTCATCCAGGACTGCCATCTCCTCGGTGAGGTTTTTCACCTGCAGAGTTGAACAAAAGTAGTTAAAGAAAATGGATACAAAACTTTATTGTTTGTGAACGAACAGTTTCATATTTTAGAATGTTCGTTAGAGATTCTGCCTTATACCTTGTTTTCTGTGGCATGTTTTTCCTTTTCAACCTTGGCTAATGTTAACTCAAGGTCATCAATGTCTTTCTTCAGCTCTGAACACTCGTCCTCCAGTTTCCTCTTTTTGGCTGTCAGCTCAGCATTCATCTCCTCCTCATCCTCTGCTCTTTCAGTCACCTCCTTAATTTTAGCTTCAAGTTGAATTTTGGTTTTGATCAGCTGGTCACATCTTTCCTCAGCATCAGCCAAGCCATCAGATTCCTACAGTGAATCCATTATTAGGATCTTTTCTAAAAGGTTTTTTCTTTTTCTTTTTTACTGGTGTTTGTATCATAATGATTTTTACCACATCTGTTGGGATGACACTTCTATTTTTAACTCATACTATCAATGACTCATAATATTCTTTTAAAAAAAACCAACCATTTGGCCTAAAAGTTCTATGTCTTCAACACAATTTAGAAATGAAAAATGAATATTTTTCAAATATCTCACCATAAATGAAGCATCTTTTACCAGTTGACATATTTGGCAAATATTTTTCGTGCCTCAAGTATGGCTTTACTTTGAAGATCAAATTTGAGGCTAGATCCTGCAAATGGATCTACTCTCATGAAACCCATGACTTTATAGGAGTCCACATGGGTGGACTCTGCACCCACGCAGAGCCCCACTGAAGTCAATGAGGCTTCCTGGGGGCAGATCGATTTGCAGGGTCTAGCTTTTACATCTACATAGTTTTAAAACTAAGGACTAATCCTTCAAAGAACTTGCCTGAGAAATAAAAGGGTTACAGCCAATGCAAAAATCATCTACTGAGCATGCACTCATCTACTTTCCTTAACGTTTTATGCCCATCCTGTGGCTTATGTTTCGAAACTTTTTCTACAGTTCATTGTTTTCACAGGGTGGTAACTGAGACAGATTAAGGCATAAACACTATAAACTCATGTATAGGGCCTCTACTCTGTCATGTGATTACAGGAAAATCTCAGCACACAGTTAGGAAAATAGAGTAAGTTTCTAGCCCTCATGGTTATGAAGAACAGGTTGAAAATGTGACCCAAGTTTATCTGATGCAGTGTCAACTGCATGAGTTTGCAGACAGCCTAAAACAAAAGTCTGAGAGGGCAGAATTGCCCCATTCCTCTCTATGGGGTGTGAGCTCGAAGACCTGCTGCTCTGGTGGGCAATAGAGACCCTGCCCCCAGGGAGTAGCCTCCCTGTCGCTGCCACTCTAAGTGTGTTTGTGTGGGGAGACCACATTATGGGGTGGGGCTGTAGGGGTGGAGCCACAGAAGGCTCCATAACATGGTCTGTGTAGGGCCCCCAACTGGTAACATCAGTGGCACAATAAATATAAATAGTACAGCAGATGTGTGAATTCATCATGGCATGTGAATACATTGGGATTGTCACAGTAAGTGTATGTCTCCACTGACACTTCTTTTGGTTCTGTGTAGTGCACACATCCAGGTAGCCCCTAGCATGGGTAACAAATAGCAGTGTAGATGGTGAGGCCAGGCTTAGGCAAGTAGAGTACAGACATTCCTGAAGGGTGTGGGTATGTACTCACGCACATACACGGCTCTCTACTTGCCCAAGCTGGGCCTCCCTGCCTACACTGCTGTCCTCTGCTTTCCCCACATGGAAAGACTCCACCAGCGGGGAAAGGCTCTGGCAGGGGAGAGGCAGATGAAACCTTTTCCTGCTGTCTACTCTCTGCCAGAGCCTTACACAACACATGTAGCTGCACACTGCAATGTGGCCGTAGCCTGCTTTTCACTGCCGTGGGTAGCCACATGTACCCTACAGGCCACCAGCCATAGTTTGTACTGTAGATGTAGCCTAAGTTGCCATGGATGAGGCAGGAGTATTTAAAGAGCATAACTTTGCTTCGCCGAATTTGCTTGCTTTCACCTTGTTTTAGGGCATGACCTGTCATACGTGGCTGGGAATATTGTTATTTATTTATTTGTACGCATATACTTTCTATTTGATACTTAATATTTTAAACACGGAATATTTTATCTTGGCCAAACACTGATCCCAGTGCTGTTAATGGGATGCTTCATGGGAAAATTGCATTTGGAACTTTCAGCTTGGACCTTTCTACTGTGCAATAAGGGTTGAATGCACTGGTGATACTCACAGACTGTACTTGGAGCTGCAGGTCGTTTTTCTCTTGCAGCAGGGTCACCATTTTTTCCTCCAGTTCTTTCCTTTTTGCCTCAGACTTAGCAAGCTCCTCCTTCGTTTTCTCAAACTCTTCCTTCATGTTGGCCATCTCCTTCTCAGCTTCA
>NW_020679363.1:0-3165 GCF_002925995.2 Terrapene triunguis | reverse complement strand
TTTGATTGTTTCTCCACCCCGGTGTGTTTATTGGCGCGAAGCACGCCAGGCAACGAACCTTCGCTGTTGCTTTGCCTCGGGCACCTCTGTGCCAGCAACGGTCTTGGCGCCCAACGTGGGGCTCGAGGCTGAAATTTAGCCTTGCCCGGACCCCTCTCGGAGGTTGACGGATTGCGGCGACGACCGACGCCCAGCGCGCACCGGTGATTTCATCGGGGGCCTCGGCAGAGATGTGGTTTGGTTGACCCCGGAGGGCACAACGGTGCAACGCGCTTGAGTAGTGGAGAAGCAGCTGCGGGCGACGGTGGGGAACCGATCCTGTGGATAAGGTAGGAACAGTCCAGTGGGGACTATCTGTTTTGACCTGGGGACGCCCAGTGTCTACCTGTTTTGACTTGGGGACGCCCAGAGTCTCCCTAATATGGGGCAGGGACAGAGTACTGCAGGCAGGGCAAGGTGTACGCCCTTAGAATGTATTCTGGTGAACTGGAAAGTGTTTGGATCAGATCCGTTGATTAAAAGTAAACTGAAAAGATTCTGTACAGTAGACTGGACTCAATATCAGCTAGAGGACCAGGAAAGGTGGCCACCGGAGGGATCACTTAATTATAATACGATCCTTCAATTGCTTCTGTTTTGTCAGCGTACGGGTAAATGGAATGAACATATGTATGTACAGTTGTTTATGTTGTTAAGAAATAGGTCAGATCTTTTGCAAAGGTGTAATTTGACTCCGACAGGTTCGGTAGTAACTACTGTTAGTCCCCAGAACCCTCCCCCGGTTGTGATGGCAGAGTCGGTGTCCCCTTCGGCTCCAACACCCCCACCATATAAAGACAGGGTGCCTCAGGTCCCAGAGATTGCCCCCTCGGTGGGATTCTATCCATTGACTACTGAGGCAATTATAAAGGGTATCTTTACCAGCTGTGCTGCCCCTGATATTAAAAGGAAACTGCAGAAAAAAGAGGATTTGATGGGCATGACAATGGCACAGATTCTGGAAACTGCAAACAGGGCTTACAGCCTTAGGGAAGGAGAAAAGGAAAAGAGGCAAGTGAAAATGATGGTTGCAGCAGTACAGGCTGGTGGCAGGGGAAGATTTCAGGAAGGTGGAAGGGGCCGGGGAATGAGAGGACGTGGGCGTGGGCGCCCTGGCTTACAGGAAAGGCGTCTGGGTCGCAATCAGTGTGCCATATGCCGAAAGGAGGGACATTGGAAAAATGAGTGCCCCGAAAGGGAAGGTACCCCTATGATGGCAGCAGAGGATCAAGAATAGGGGTATCAGGGGAGACGGACTATCCTGCCCCCGGAACCCCGAGTAAAAATGCGGGTGGGAGATTCAGATATAGACTTTTTAATAGACTCTGGAGCTGCACGAACTGCTGTAAACCAACCCCTTCAGCTGCCTGTGGCAGATTCCCTCACTGTGGTGGGAGCAACAGGGAAAGGAACTAAGTGCCCAGTATATGCCCCAGCGGAATGTGCTTTGGGAAACAGAACTCTATCTCACAAACTGGTTTACTTCCCGATTGTCCAACGCCTCTATTGGGACAGGACCTGCTTTGTCGCTTAGGTGCTACCCTGCTTTTCACTCAAGATGAAATAAGCCTCACCTTACCCCCAGAGAATGCCTGGATAATGACACTTGCAATTGAGCCCTTAGCTATGCGAGCCCTCAGCTATGCAAGCCCCAGAGTGGAGTCAGTGGGAAAAGCGGGTTTTTCCTCTGGTATGGGCATCAGGGATCCCAGGAAAGGCAGCCCATCATACTCCTATTACTGTTCAGCTCTTGCCAGGAAAAGGTCCAGTGCGAATCAAGCAGTATCCGATCAAAAAGGAGGCCAGAGAGGGACTGCAGGAAACTATAGACCAGTTCCTAAAGTGCGGGGTACTTCGAGAATGCCAGTCAGCTTGGAACACTCCTATCTTGCCTGTACAAAAGCCCAATGGCACATACCGGCTGGTCCAGGACCTGAGAGCAGTTAATGAGCGGGTTAAGACTCTACACCCCCTTGTTCCAAATCCGTATACATTGTTGGCTTCTATAGGGGGGCAGTACACCCATTTTTCAGTCCTGGATTTAAAGGATGCTTTCTTCACGATTCCGGTTGACCCCCAGTCACAGGAGATTTTCTCCTTCGAGTGGGAGGACAGAAGGAGGGTTAGAAAGCAACTTTGCTGGACAGTGCTGGCCCAGGGGTTTAAAAATTCCCCCACCCTTTTCAGCCAGGCCCTGGCTAGAGACTTGGAGGAGTGGGACAACGAGGACAAAGTCCTCCTCCTGCAATATGTGGATGACTTGTTAATTGCTGCTGTGGGTCTAACCTCTTGCCTTAAAGCCACTGTGAGCCTCCTGAACTTTGTTGGACTCCGAGGATATCGAGTGGCACAGAGTAAGGCTCAGATTGCTCTCCCAGTGGATGGAATCTGACAATGGAACACACTTCACATCCCAAGTCGTTCAGAAGATATCGGATGCCCTACAGAACCCCTGGAAGCTTCACACGCCATGGCGACCGCAGGCCAGTGGGGTAGTGGAGCGTACAAATCAGACCCTTAAGTGGCACCTCTCCAAGGTTTGCCAAGAGGCTTCCCTTAAGTGGCCTGATGCTTTGCCCCTTGTTTTGCTTCGTATTCGTGCTCTCCCTAAGGGCAGGTTAGGGCTCAGTCCCTTCGAGATTATGTTTGGAAGGGCATGGCCTATGAATGGTACACCGGTTCTGGCAGGGGAGTGGGAAATGGGGTGTGGCTTCTTATCTCAGTACATGTGCTCTCTGTCTGCTGTTCTTTGTTCTCTCCACAGGTATACCAAAGATTTGCAGCCTCTCCCGCTGGATGCCCCGATCCACTCCTTGCAGCCAGGTGATTCCGTACTCGTTCGGACCTGGAAGGACGAGCCTCTCCAAGAGAAGTGGAAGGGACCTCACACCATCCTGCTGGTCTCCCATACAGCGGCAAAGGTTGAGGGACACAAGAACTGGATTCATCACTCTCGCCTGAAAGCAGTGCCTGCTCCTGAACGGTGGACCGTCCAGCCTGCAGAGAAGACTGCCAGCGACGATCTGGGACTTAAGCTGTTATTCAGGCGACAATAGTGTCTGCTGGGAATGCCCTGTGATCTCTTTGGACAGTCACAGCGCACTCCCCGCGAGACCTCTGAGCGTT
>NW_020679362.1:0-1339 GCF_002925995.2 Terrapene triunguis | reverse complement strand
TGCTCCAGCCCCCTAATCATTTTTGTTGCCCTCCGCTGGACTCTTTCCAATTTTTCCACATCCTTCTTGTCGTGTGGGGCCCAAAACTGTACACAGTACTCCAGATGAGGCCTCACCAATGTCGAATAGAGGGGAACGATCACATCCCTTGATCTGCTGGCAATGCCCCTACTTATACAGCCCAAAATGCCATTAGCCTTCTTGGCAACAAGGGCACACTGTTGACTCATATCCAGCTTCTCATCCACTGTAACCCCTAGGTCCTTTTCTGCAGAACTGCTTCCTAGCCATTCGGTCCCTAGTCTGTAGCAGTGCATGGGATTCTTCCGGCTTAAGTGCAGGACTCTGGACTTCTCCTTGTTGAACCTCATCAGATTTCTTTTGGCCCAATCCTCTAATTTGTCTAGGTCCCTCTGTATCCTATCCCTACACTCCAACATATCTACCACTCCTCCCAGTTTAGTGTCATCTGCAAATTTGCTGAGGGTGCAGTCCACGCCATCATTCAGATCACTGATAAATATATTTAACAAAACCGGTCCCAGGACCGACCCTTGGGGCACTCCGCTTGATGCCAGCTGCCAACTAGACATGGAGCCATTGATCACTACCTGTTGAGCCCAACGATCTAGCCAGCTTTCTATCCACCTTATGGTCCATTCATCCAGCCCATACTTCTTTAACTTGCTGGCAAGAATACTGTGGGAGACCTTATCAAAAGCTTTGCTAAAGTCAAGGAATAACACATGCACTGTTTTCCCCTCATCCACAGAGCCAGTTATCTCGCCATGGATTTGTTTAAATTGCAAGTGAAGAATAACTGAAGGTTTTTTGATATAAAGTCACTTTTCCCTGACTGGGAATCAAACCCAGGCTGTGGCAGTGAGTGCACCAAATCCTAACCACTAGACCGCCTCGTCATAGAAGGCAATTAGGTTAGTCAGGCATGACTTGCCCTTGGTGAATCCATGCTGACTGTTCTTGATCACTTTCCTCTCCTCTAAGTTCTTCAGAATTGATTCCCTGAGGACCTGCTCCATGGCACATTATATAGATTAAAAACTGTCTAACTGTATAATGTCTCTTTAAACAAGAGAAAACTCTTGTAACAAGTGTTTTCTGTCTGATATGTACCAGGCAAGTATTTGTGAACTTGTTAGAAATTAATAAATAGTTAAAAAAATAAACTAACTGATAAGTCTCAAAATGTAATTGTAAATGGGGAATCGCCAGAGGACAGGTGTGTTTCTAGTGGAATCCCACAGTGGCTAGTTCTTGGCCCTATGCTATTTAACATTTTTATCAATGACTTGGAAGAAAGCAAAATCATTATTGATAA
>NW_020679361.1:0-1011 GCF_002925995.2 Terrapene triunguis | reverse complement strand
TGAGCTGCACCGGAAGCCGGGCGATCGCTGGCTCATCCGGGGGCCCCGGGAGTACGTGCCGCCGGCAGAGGTGGAGGTGCTGGAGCGGTGCCGCGCCACCCCCCTGGGCGAGAACGAGGGGATCTACGTGCGGGACATCAAGACAGGCAAGGTGAGCGCGGCCCCAAACCCTGCCCCCCGGCCTCCCGCAGTGCCCCATATTGTTGTACTTAAAGTACTGCACAGGATCTTTTCAGGGGGAATAAGGCAAAACGCCACATGTATTAGCAATACATGTATTCATTAACACTGTATTATATGCATATGAGATATATAGTACACACTCACACACACAAGCACACTCCGTCTTGTTGTTGTTACCAACTAGTGCTCCCTTAACTGCACTGGCCAGGTGAGTTAGATGGGGGAGGGGTGGAGCCGGGCATCTGCCGATCCGGATCGATGCTCCCATGTTGACAAGACGAGACCCGGGGTCCTGTGCAAGACACCTCACGTTTATAGCAGCTTCCCTCTCATGCCAGTCTGTACCAGCTTCAAAATCTGTGTCTGTGTCCCTTGGTCCTTTGTGCTGCTTCCTCTGGGTGTTGTCCTAGTGTTGTTCAAAGAGGGTGTTCCCAAAAGAAGGTGCTGGCTCCTAACCCCCGAGGCCATCAGTATGTCTGCTTGTCTTTAGTGAGCCCACTGGACACGTTTTATTGTCCTTGGGTCTGGCTCCCAGCCCCTCTCCAAGGGTTGAGGCTGTCTGGAGGTGCTGCCTTCCACGCCTTCCTCATCCACACCTGGGTCATTCAACAGGGCAATTGATTGAGTGTGTGGGGGGAAGATCTTGTTCTACTCCTAGCAAAAAGACATTTTTCTTCTATCGTATTCTATCCTTAATAGGGGCTATAGCATTATACCAAGGGCAATGCAAGGTTTCTATATGAGGCTTTGATACAAAGTTTCATGAAAACCGAGGTCACATGTGGGTAGACCCACTACAAGGTTATGTGAAGAGGCACAATGTAAAGT
>NW_020679360.1:0-1066 GCF_002925995.2 Terrapene triunguis | reverse complement strand
GTTAGTGACCACAAACCTGAAGGGGGGCACGAAGCCCCGTCTGAGCCTGCGGCACAGAGGAGAGACTGGGACAGAGCCACTCGCTCCTGACAACACCCCAATAACAGGGAGCCTAGGGGAGAGCCCCAAAGAGCATCAGGAATAGGGTGACCAGATGTCCTGATTTTATAGGGACAGTCCCGATATTTGGGACTTTTTCTTATATAGGCACCTATTACCCCCTACCCCGTCGAGATTTTTCACATTTGCTATCGGGTCACCCTAATCAGGAAGCAGCACAGGTGTGATGTCCAAGAGCCACTCAGACAAACAGTGCCCGTCCCTCGGGAAGGGAGAGATGTGGGGATGGTCCCCACTTCTACCACCAGGTCAGGACAACTCATAGAACTGGGGACCCACCTTTGAGCGACACCAGGGGCCACAGCCCAGCATGGCCAAAAAGGGCCAGGCTTTGCCACCTCATCCCATGCCCCAGCCCAATGGAGTCAAGGGTTCCCAGGTGTCCAGTTTTTGACTGGAACGCCTGGTCGAGAAGGGACCCTGGTGGCTCCGGTCAGCACTGCTGACTGGGCTGTTAAAAGTCCAGTTGGTGGCGCAGCGAGGCTAAGGCAGGCTCCCTGCCTGCCCTGATTCCCCATGGTTCCCGGAAGCGTCCAGCGTGTCCCTGAGGGCCCTAGACGCAAGGGTGGGCAGGGAGGCTCCGTGTGCTGCCCCCACCCCGAGCGCCAGCTCTGCAGCTCCCATTGGCCAGGAACCACAGCCAATGGGAGCTGCCGGGGCGGAGGCAACGGCAGCGGGTGGAACCTCCCTGGTTGCCCCTGCGCCTAGGAGCCGCAGGGACATGCTGTCCACTTCTGGGAGACGCCTGAGGTAAGTGCCACCCGGAGCCCGCACCCCAAACCCCCTCCCCCAGCCCTGTCCAACACGTCAAAATCCCTCGGCTCCAGCCCGGAGCCCCCTCCGGCACCCCAAATCCCTCATCCCCAGCCCCCATCCTAGAGCCTGCACCCCCCACCCCCACCCCCTGCCCCAGCCCTGAGCCCCCTCCAACACTTCAACCCCCTCG
>NW_020679359.1:0-1450 GCF_002925995.2 Terrapene triunguis | reverse complement strand
TGGTCTGTAGTTTCCTGGGTTGTTTTTATTTCCCTTTTTATAGATGGTGTAGCGAGGCGGTGGGATACCCCCCAGCCCTGCTGAGGGCCGAACCTCCCCTAACACCAACATGGGCGGAGCCACCGGGTCTGGCGCCCGCCCCTCAGAGATCATGGCGCCGACCCGGAAGTATAAAAGCCCGCCTGCAGAGCTCAGTGGAGAACAAGCTGGCGGAGAGAGCAGACGTCTGTGGCCGAGCTCCCGCTTGGGAGACAGCAGCAGGCCGCGACCGGCCTGCTGACTCACCAGGCCAGCCGAGCCTACCCCTCGCCCATTACCCTGAGGAGGACTGGCCGAGCCTGTCCCTTTCCAGCTACCCCACGGAGGAGCCAAGCCTGCCCCTTTCCAGCTACCCCGAGGAGGAGCTGGGCTTGCCCCTTTCCAGCTACCCCAAGGAGGAGCCGAGCCTGCCCCTTTCCCACTATCCCGAGGAGGAGCTGAACCTACCCTTCACTACCTACCCAGAGGAACCGATGCTGGTGGAGACCACCGAGGACACTAGTCCGGCCCAGGTGCCCTATGAGGGTGAGTGTGGAAGTAGCCCGAGGGCAACCGACCTCAGTCTGGCTGCAGCACTGCCAGAGCCTATGTCAGTGTGTTGCGGCCAGGATCCCCACTGACAGCAGCGAGTTCTGCCGCTGCTAGAGCCCCGGGCTGGGACGCAGTGGAGTGGGAGGGCCTGCGTCCCCCCTGCCACCCACTCCTTGGGTGGCAGACTCCCCCTTTTCCCTGGCCTAGAGAGGCTGGGACCTCTTGCTCCTTGACTCAGCCCCTGCTTAAGGGCCTAGGTTCCTGACTATTTGATTGCTGCCCCGCCCTGACCTAGGGCCTGGGCTGCTACAAACTCCTTGACTCAGCCCCTGCTTAAGGGCCTGGGTTCCCGAACTATTGGCTCAGCCCCTGCTTGAGGGCCTGAGCTCCAGACTGCGTGGTTGCTGCCCCGTCCTGATTGAGGGCCCGGGGCTTTTTCTGACCTATTCGCTCAGCCCCTGCTTAAGGGCCTGAGCCCCTAACCGTGTGTTTGCTGTCCCACACTACCGCTGGACCAGGACTGACAGCGGACCAGAGCGAGGCGGTGGGATACCCCACAGCCCCGCTGAGGGCCGAACCTCGGCCGAGACTTCTACAATGGGCACTATATTTGCCCTTTTCCAGTCTTCTGGAATCTCTCCCGTCTCCCATGATTTTCAAAAGATAATAGCTAGAGGCTCAGATACCTCCTCTATTAGCTCCTTGAGTATTCTAGGATGCATTTCATCAGGCCCTGGTGACTTGCAGGCATCTAACTTTTCTAAGTGATTTTTAACTTGTTCTTTTTTTATTTTATCTGCTAAACCTACCCCCTTCCCATTAGCATTCACTAGGTTAGGCATTCCTTCAGACTTCTCTGTGAAGACCGAAACAAAGAAGT
>NW_020679358.1:0-4459 GCF_002925995.2 Terrapene triunguis | reverse complement strand
TGAGAGAAAGGCCCTTTTACCTCCGGTTCAGAGGGCAGCCACCCTGGCTCCCTACATACCCCACCCCTCAAATCCAGCTCCCGAACCTCGGAGCTGGCGTCCTCAGCCTCCCCCAGACGGGAGAAAAAGTCCGCATTGGCGTTATCCCGTCCCGCCCGATGGCGGATCGTGAAGGCGTAGGTTTGTAGCGTAAGATACCATCGCTGAAGGCGGGCATTCGCATCCTTCATCTTGTTGAGCCACTTCAGGGGTGCATGATCTGTGACCAGTATAAAGGGGGCCCCGAGGAGGTAGTAGCGGAGGGCATCAACCGCCCACTTAACAGCTAGGGCCTCCTTCTCCAGGACGGAGTAGTTTCGCTCCCGGGGGAACAGTTTCCGACTGATGTAAACAATAGGGTGCTCCTCCCCGTCCACCTCCTGTGAGAGGACCGCGCCAAGCCCCACGCCGGAGGCATCGGTCTGGACAATGAAGTCACGGTCAAAGTCCGGGCTGAAGAGTACGGGCTCGCTACACAGGCGGTCTTTGACAGTTTGAAAGGCCTGCTCGCAGTCATCAGACCAGCACACTCTGCGGGGGCTATCTTTGGTCAGGAGTTCTGTTAAAGGGGCCGTAATAGTTGCAAAGTGGGGTACGAACCGCCGGTAATAGCCAGCTAGGCCCAAGAATTGACGCACCTGCCTCTTCGTGGTTGGTGCCTGGCATTCCTGGAGTGCTTGAACCTTCCCGATGAGGGGGCGTACCTGTCCGTGCCCCAGGGTGTACCCCAGATAAGTGGTTTCTTCCCGCCCGATTCGGCATTTCTTGGGATTGGCTGTGAGGCCGGCGGCGCGGAGGTCCCGGAGGACAGCCGCCACTCGGTTGAGGTGTTCCTCCCAGTTACTGCCATAGATAACCACATCATCCAGGTAGGCGGCGGCGTACTTGGTGTGAGGTTGCAAAATCCGATCCATCAAGCGCTGAAAGGTTGCGGGGGCCCCATGGAGGCCGAAAGGCATCCGAGTAAACTGGTACAGGCCGGAAGGGGTGGCAAACGCGGTCTTCTCCTTAGATCGGGGTTCCAAGGGGATCTGCCAGTACCCCTTGGTGAGATCTAATGTGGTGATATAGCAGGCTTCTCCAAGCCGGTCGAGGAGCTCATCGACGCGGGGCATTGGATATGCATCAAACTTTGAAATGTCGTTGACTCTCCGAAAGTCAATACAAAACCGCCGGCTCCCATCTGGCTTTGGAACGAGGACGACGGGGCTCCGCCATTCGCTCTGGGAATGCTCAATAACACCCAGTTCCAACATGGCCTGGACTTCCTCCTCCACGGCCTCTCGCATTCGCCTAGGCAATGGCCGGGTCGTCTCTCGGATCACCACCCCGGGGTCGGTCTGGATTGCATGGTAGGCGAGCGTAGTCCGTCCGGGCTTTGGGGTGAAGGTCCTGGGGAATGCCTTCACTAGGCAGAGGGCTTGTTCCCGCTGCTCGGCAGTGAGCGTCTCGGCTAGCTGTGGTTCCCCACTATCAGACTCTTTGGGGAGTTGTGGCCCGAGGTCTGGTTCAGGCGGGTATGGGGCAATTAGTAGTCCTTCCCGTTCCCGCCAGGGTTTTAAAAGATTTACGTGATAAATCTGCTTTCCCTTCCGGTGATCAGGCTGCCGGATTTCGTAATTGACAGGCCCCACTTGGCGAAGGACCTCATACGGGCCCTGCCAACGGGCAAACAGTTTTGATTCCTCCGAGGGGAGCAGGAGGAGAACTCGGTCCCCGGGGGCAAATGATCGGACCTGGGTGCCCCGATTATACTGCTGCTCCTGGCCCCTTTGGGCCGTGTGTAAGTTCTCCCTCGCAAGTTCACCCGCCCGGGCCAGCCGCTCCTGCAGCTGCAAGACGTATTGTAAGAGGCCCTGCGTTGAGGATGGTGTATGTTCCCAAGTTTCCCTCAGGAGATCCATCACTCCGCGGGGCCTTCGCCCATAGAGGAGCTCAAATGGAGAGAACTTCGTGGAAGCCTGTGGAACTTCCCGAACCGCCAGTAGTAAAGGGGGAAGTAGTTGATCCCACTGACGGAGGTCCTGGGTGGGGAAGCGTCGTAACATTCCCTTCAGGGTCCGATTAAAACGTTCGACTAACCCATCCGTTTGGGGATGGTAAACTGAGGCTTGCAGTTTCTTAATCCCTAGCAGGGCACATACTTGACGGAACAACTTAGAGGTGAAGTTGGTCCCTTGGTCAGTAAGTATCTCCCGAGGGAGACCTACCCTGGCGAAGATTTTCACGAGCTCTGCTGCAATAGTGCGGGCCGTGATACTCCTTAAGGGGACAGCCTCAGGGAAGCGGGTGGCGTAGTCCATCAAGACAAGGATATATTGGTAGCCCGCCTGACTTTTCGGGAAGGGTCCGACCAGGTCCATCGCTACTCGTTCAAACGGAACGCCCACTGTTGGTAGCGGAACCAGAGGGGCCTTCCGGACCCCGGCCGGGGCGGCGTGTTGGCAGTCCGGGCATGACCCGCAGTAATCCTTCACCTCTCGATGGACGCCGGGCCAGAAGAACTTGGCGAGGACTCTAGCCGCGGTTTTCTCCGGTCCTAAATGGCCTGCGGCCGGGATGTCATGGGCTAGCCTTAGGACCGCTCGTCGATGAATGCGGGGAACCACGAGTTGGGTCCGAACCTCTCGGGTTTGAGGGTCCTGCTCCACGCGGTAGAGACGATCCTGCTTGAGTTCAAATCTAGGCCATTGGGTAGCCCGCTGGGCCTCCACAACCTTCCCCTCTACCCGTGCCAGCTGTTCGTAGGCAAACCGGAGCGTAGGGTCCTCCCTTTGGTCTCGGCTAAAGTCCCTAATGTCCACCGGGGGGCCCCCCATCTCCGGGCCGCCCTGTCCGGGTGAAAGGGATGGGTCAACGCCGGGGTCCGGACACAGCCCGGGGCCTGGGTCCGTCGCAGAGGAAGCTCCCTCCAACGCCTCTTCCGGAGATAGGGACCGGAGCACCTCGACGAAGTCTGGCCAGTCCCGGCCCAGGATGATTGGGTAGGCCAGGGATGGGGCCACCGCCACGTTCATTAACTGGGTTGCCCCGTTCACCGTGAGAGGGACCTGAACGGTGGGGTACGGTTTAACATCTCCATGTATACACTGTATCCGTACCTCCCCGACGATCTGCTCGGTATCCGGGAGGAGGGACTGGCGGACGAGAGTCTGCCCACAGCCCGAATCAATTAGACCCACAACGGGTGTCCCGGCAATGCTCATGGGGGCCGTCAATTTGGCCGCGGACGGCGGGCGGGCCCGGCGCTCCCCGGTGTACACCCGGCCAAAATCGCATTCCATCGCTGTACAGTCTCGTTGCAGGTGACCGTACTCGCCACACCGAAAGCAGGGTCCTACCTCTGTGCGCCGCGACCGTACAGGGTCACCCGGGTGGCCCTGGGGTTGGCCGGGGCCCGATGGACGGGTCCAGCGTCCGGACGGCGCGGGTTGTGGAGCCTCGGGCCGTCGGGAGAAAGTAGTGCCGCCTCCGTTGGGTCGTCGGGCTCGAGTTGGCACATCGACTTTGGGGGTGGACCCCCTTTCCGGCTTCTGAGCGCCGGATCCAGAACTTGGGGGTCGGGCTGTCGGTCCTGTTGGGGCCTCGGCCTCTAGAAAGTTCTCCATAAGTGTGACAGCTGCACTTAGAGTTTGAGGTCGGTGCCGCAACACCCACGCCCTCCCTGGAGTCGGGAGGATATGCACGAACTGCTCGAGGATGATCTGTTCTGTCACCTCAGCCACAGTTCGATGCTCAGGTTGTAGCCATCGGCACGCTGCATCCTTTAATTCCTGGGCCACGGCCCGGGGCCGGGCACCCGGGGGGTAAGGCTTTCCCCGAACCCGTCGCCGAAAGGTCTCCGGGGTGATGTCAAAGGCATCCAGGATAGCTGCTTTTACGCTGGCGTAAACACGGGCCTCATCGTCTGGTAGCCCCCGGTAAGCCTTCTGGGCCGGCCCCGTTAAATAGGGGGCAAGCAGGGTTGCCCATTGGTCCGGGGCCCAACCAGCTACTGCAGCAACCCGCTCGAAGGTCACCAGATAAGCCTCTGGGTCATCCTCCGGCCCCATCTTGGCCAGACGGATTGGTGGAGCGGGGGGGTTGGGGGTGTTCGCCCCGCCCGGCTGGAGCCCACCGGGGCTCGGCCACAGGGTGGCAAGTTGCTGGAAACATTGGGTCTGTTGTTCGCGGTGCTGGGCCCCCAAGGTTTGAAGCAACTGCTGCTGGTGGGTACCCAGCTGCTGTATGAGTTGTTGCTGCTGCTGCTGCTGCGTCTCAGCCAGCGCCTTGATAAGCCTCTCCATCTCCATATTCCGTTTGGGGCTGTCTCTGCCTCCTTGCTCTAATCCCTTCCGGCAGGGATAGGGGGCGCTGCCTGCATTCTCCACCACTTGTGATCGGTGTCGGTCCGCCTACCCGCTAGGGGGCGGTGGGGAGC
>NW_020679357.1:0-1330 GCF_002925995.2 Terrapene triunguis | reverse complement strand
AGCCCTGATCACCTGGCACGGGACGGCAGCGTGGGGGGATTAGCCCTCAGTCAGCGACAGCGGATTTAGGGAACAGGCAGGTCTAATCTCAAGGACACCGGACCTCAGACCTACCCGGACTAAGGATGTGGCCTGGGAAGGGTGAACCTTCCAATGACTGACACACACCCCCAGCCACCCCCGTGCCCCCAGCCATGTCCTGCCCTGACCATGGCCTTACAGAGAGCCACTCCTGGGGCTGAAATTAACAATGAGGTAGGTTTCGCGTCTGGCTCTGATCACAGCAGGGCCATTTGCCTCCCCCCTGAGCCAAAGGCCCAGCCGCTTTCAATCACTGATTTTATAACCCGGCCTGACATGGGCGGGGGCGCAGGGGCCCTCCCTGCCAAACCGCCCATGTAACACGCATATCAGGGCCACACATGGAGAGTAATGTCTCCCCTGGGAAGTGCATGCGTGGGGAGTTTAGGCCACAGATCCCAGCCCAGAATCACTGGCAGGACCAAGCAGAAATAGATCCAGATCCCAGCCCTGTGGGGAGGAAGGTAGTCAATTTGGGTACAGAGAAGGCAGAGCGCCCCCTCCTGACTCATCCACGCCACTTCCCACTGAGCTGGGGACTCGGTGGGTCTCCCATCCAACTGGGGACTAAGCCTGGCCCTGCTTAGCGTAAGATGCCAGCGTGACCTGGCATGACAGCGGTGTGTCCTAGGCCCTATTGTGCTAAGATCAAATGGAGATTCTCCTTTAGATCAAATGCGGGGAGACCTGGGCTTCAGAAGCAGGAAGGTCGGAGCTGTATCCTCACCGGGGCTGGGAAGGGCCAAGTGGCCTGTGTGTGTCGCTGGGAAAACCCTAACTGGCGTTGGATTGGTTATAATGTGATACGTTCTACTCCTGAGCTGATAATCGTGGATAGATAGATAGATAGATAGATAGATAGAAGGGGTGTATGGGGATGGATAGATAGATAGAGTTGGGTGGATTGATGGAGAGATGGATAAAGGGGTACGCATGAGGATAGATAGATAGATAATAAAATATATAATAATATAATAGATAGATAGAGGGGGTGTAAGGGGATAGATAGATAGAAGGGGTGAATGGGGACAGATAGATAGATAGATAGATAGATAGAGGGGGTGTACGGGGATAGATAGATAGGATTGGGTGGATTGATGGAGAGATGGATAAAGGGGTACGCATGAGGATAGATAGATAGAGGGGGTGTATGGAGATAGATAGGGTTGGGTGGATTGCTGGAGAGAGGGATAAAGGGGTATGCATGAGGATAGATAGATGGGGGTGTATAGGGTTGGGTGGATTGATG
>NW_020679356.1:0-5803 GCF_002925995.2 Terrapene triunguis | reverse complement strand
GCTGCTGGAAATCAAAGGAGCTTCATTGAGGATCTGCCCCATATAGCCGAATATAGCTTCTTTTTTTTTTGATGTGCAATTGTGAATAGAAGTTGACATTCACTTTAATATACTAGACTTGTGAATAAAATGGCTTTTCTTTACAAAATGGCAAATACTTGATTCTGTATTCCTCTGGCACCCCAAACTCCAATATATTGCATTGGATGTTTGGGGTACTTTAGGAGCAGACATGCAAAATGAGTCAAAAACTTCAAATGCGTTCTACATATCAAAGGCTTAGAATTTTCTCGGGCTTGGATCCCTCAGCATCACTTGAAATTTCTATTTTTCTCTTAGAGTAAATTTAGGGTTTGTGAATGGTACCAAATTGACAGCACTGGAAACTACCTATATTGAAAATACTTCAGTATTCTACAATAGTGGTCCAGTGCTTAATAATGCTATTGTAAAATGTGCTGAGTGATTTTGGACTATTGCTGGAGAATCTATTTTATTTAGTGTTGGATTTCTCACCAGGTCCTAACAGTGTATTTGAAATCTGTTTGCAAAGGTCACCTTTAAAGGATGAGATGGTAAATTATTCTTAATATCCCTTAAGTTCTTGGTATTTCTGATACGAGTGTCATCAACAATGCCTGTCATGATGAAGTTCTTTAAGGTGGACACCTGTCCTCTGAAGATTCTTTGCTCACAACTGCACATCACTTTCTGCCATAAATTTGGATTTGGTCTTTTAGGACCAATGGGGTTTGGATCAGATACTTATATATTTTTTCTATAAGGAGTTTATGTTCAGTCAGTAATGTCAAAAATCAGTACCTAGAACTGTTTGGGAAGGCAGCAAACCGATTTAAACCAGCCCTAGACTACTTGAGAATCTTATCAGCAAAATAAATATCAGTAATAGTAGCTCCTTTGTACTTTATAACTAATGATCTGCACTGATCACTCTGTTCTTAATGCACTTTGTTTTACAAAAACCCAAGTAACTTCCATCATATAATGTGAGATACGATCTTTGGACAACCTTTTTATAAGCATTCCAAATATTTTTCCATTTATTTGTTCTATGAAAGAATGTAAAGTTTTGGTGAATTATTTTTCTTAGTTTAAACAAAATGACTAAGTACTTCTGAAAGTTGTCAGATAGCATTGTAGACTGAATCCCTTTCCTCACAGGATAGATACAACACAGGCAGGGACAGGAGAAGCTTCTTCATACCATCCCACCAAGCCATGTCATTTTTGTCCTGGAAGGACAACCTCTAGAGATGAGAGGGGACAGTTCAGTCTCCAATTCAATCTTTGGCTTCTGCACCAAGCCTGCCATTAGTACCAGGTTTTTTCTAGAATATTGCATTCAGAAGAATCCAGTTATTCCATTTTAATGTAAACTTCTTTAATGATGACTAGATGCACTTTAATGGATACAATAGGAGAAGCACCATTATTCCCATGTCATGCTCGTTGACAGCACCAAGCTTGGTTCTGTTTCCATATCTTTTTACTCGTCTATTCCACTAAGCAAGAATTCTGAAGAATTCTGGTAGGTCCTAACCCTGCTCTCACTTATACTGGTGTAAATCTGGAGTAACTCCATTTTAAATAAATGGAGGGAAGTCAGTTTAAAAAGAGGAATGACGACTGTGAGAGCAAAATCAGGACTGCTCACTATATATGACTTTAGAAGCAATTTCTGCTTGTTCAGTATACTTGTGAATAATGTTGTCCCTGCTAAGATGTATGGTTATACAACATGGGTAAAATCCTGGCCCAAAAGTCATTGCCATTGAGTTCTGTGGAGTCAGGATTTCATCTCATGTTCTTAGAATGGAAAAGCCCCAATTCCTATAATTCTGGAGGCAAATTCAGCCCTGGGCACAAAACGCCCACAATTTCTTTTATTTTACTTAGAATTGTGCCAAGGTCTGAATTTCTCCATGATCTCAGTGTTATTATTCCTCTTAGGAGGAACTTACTTAGCCAATATTTGATATTTCTCTTTGAGAAGGTATTTTGTTACTAAAACATTTTATTGTATCCTACAGGTTTAATACACTAATAAATCAAGTGAGCAATCTTAGGTCTTCATGCTGTAATAAATAATCTGCACATGTCACTGACATGGTTCTCCATTCCTTTCACAGTCAAAAGAGCTGGTAAAGCTCTGGGAGTTTTGCCTGTCAAATACTGCAGGATCTTATACACGTAAGAGGATTTAGGAAAACTGTCCATTGTAAAATATAATGCTAACTAAATTGTATCTACACTCTTAATACCATAGAATATTCACTTAAAACAACATGCTGATCCTGATCTGATATTTTTAGAATGAATTATGATAGTGTATTTATTTTAATTGGCAGCATTACAACAATTTACCTTTAGAAGAGAGCTATAGGGGTACTAAGGTAAACTTGATTTTGAATTGAGGTTTAAAATAGACTGACCGTTCTAGTTGATTTATATAAATGTGCAGAGCACGATTCTGAGACAATAAGGATATGATTTTCCTTTGTCCTGTGTTTGTGCAGTCAGTTATACCAATGCAAACTGGGTGTAACATTCAACTTAATCAGAACGGTAGCATTTCCCATTGACTTTTTATGAGCATAAGTGGCTTCCAAGAGAAAGGCAAAGAAGACTCAGACCCCAAGTATATATTGTTAAACACCTATTAAGTGGCAGTTTGCCTGCAATGCCAAGGTATTTCACACAAGATGACAATCTCTAGGCCAAATTCTTTCACTAACACTGGTGTTTTAATTGAGAAGCATCATGATGTTACTTCTTTCAGAGTTGTTTAATTTTATGCATGTTTATGAATTTTAGTTAAAGAATTTGAATAATATCAAAGCTAAGACAAATTTTTTGCAACTGGACCAAGGACCCGCATGCTTATGGCAGCACATCCTCTGAAAAATGACATTTAACAGCTGAAATATTAGAAATATTCATTATCTTGAAAAAATCTACTTTAAATCTATCGGTAAATATTGCAGGTTTGCTCTGGGATTGAAAAGTTGATGTATTTGGGATCAGATCCCATGAGGTGCTAACAGCCCTAACTTGCACTGAAGTCTACAGGAATTGATGGTGTTCAGCACTTCACATTAAGTGCTCAGTACTTCACAAGATCGAGCTTACAATTGTTGACCTTACCTGTGATAAAAGGCTTTTCAATTATCACAATAAGTCTCTTTATCTTAGCATTACTGTAATTACCACATAACTTACCTGTTACAATAAGCTTGGTACCAGAACCAAATACTTTGAAGCGATAGCCACTAGGAGTATCACAGTGAGCAAATCCTTTGCAAAATACTGTACAGATCTAGTATCTTTATATTGATGAACCTGTAGCTGTTGCTTTAAAAAATTCTGATTTGCTATTTAAATTGCTTTCTGGTCTTGCAATAAAATAGTAAATAAGGAAAGTGCATGTAAAATAATGTGAAAACTGTGGAGGCGATTTTCAAAGGTGCAAAAGAAACTTAGACATGGTTAAGTTAGACGTGCCATTGAAAATCTGTCCCTAAGATTAATCTGTTTCAATATGGTTTAGATGGGCTATTTCTAATAATTTGTGGAAAGGAACAAATTACTTTTAAATTGAGGTCCACAGGCTGAGGTTATAAAATTAAGCCTGCATGCTGCCATCGTTCCATGATGGTGCTCCTAATGATAACGATAGATTGAGGGTAGAATATAGCTCTTTATTTGGGAATATTCATGAGAATTATTTTGGCTAACTTCTGCCATTTGGTGTAATCAGAAATATTCCCCAACAGAAAACATTTGCTTTACAGAAATATTTGTTTGTCTCAGGGACAAGGTACCCAGCAAGGACGATTTAGCAGTATCTGGAGGGAATAATAAACTTAATTAAAGACCCAGAATTCTCTCAATCCCATTAAATCCAAACATGGCTAAAACCTTTTACCAATTGGAAATCATCTTTAAAAAATAAAATTGAGAATCATATTATTGTCTCAATTATTGTATTTTATTAAAAGGATTATTCTAGCACATATACCTTATGTTTATGTAAAAAAGAAGCACACCTCTTTATTCCCCATCACTATATGGAATCAACAAGATTTACTGCATTTTGGGCTTCTTTTGGCCTTTAATTAAGCGCATGCTTAAATACGTTGCTGTATGCGAATGGCTCCTGAACTGGAGCTTTTTTTAGGAAAGAAAACACAATTGCATTAAGATATTACTAATAGAAATGTACCTTTTAATGCTACCTAATGGCCAGATCCTCAACTCCTCTTTAAATGTATGAGCATTAAAGAAGCTCAAAACTCATATGATGGGGTGCTAAATAAACGGTATTGTACAAAAACCATAAGTTCTACATTTCACATTTACTGCTAACAATAAGTGGTTCCACTTCTGAATATTTTTGCACAATCACCTCACAGTGTGACAATACTAAACAAGCTCTCCAAACAATTTACATCATTCTCATTGATTACACAAGTGTAACTGGTTTGCAATGAATTACAGAGACTACTATGGGTGAAATCCTGACCCCAATGAAGTCAACTGGAGTTTTGCCTTTGAGTTCAGTGGAATCAGGATTTCACCCAGTATATTTATGAATAACTTGATTTTGTCCTGGATAACAAGCATAGTAAATACAGATAGTAAATGTATGCTTTGAAAACATCTTGAGAAACTTACTTGAAACCACCAGTTTGGTGCCCGAGCCAAAGTACTTTACTCCATACTCACATCATTGAAATCCTCTACAAAAACTAATGAATTATCAAGTTATGAATTTTATAAGAATAAAATTCTGAAGTTCATATTTTTAATACAAAGTTCACAATCTAAGCTAGGGTTGCTTTTGGCCACTTAATTGTGTGAGTATTCAACTGAGTTTATGCACTTTGTGAATTCCTGTGCCACCTGCTACCAAAAATGTGTTTTGCTCCTTGACATACATCACTACATGGCAAATTGAGTGGGGTGATTTCCTGGTCACCACCCGATTCCATTAATTTCATTGGATGAGCAGGATTTAGTCCTGTGATCTCCAATGTGCCTGGATAGGAAGGATGGTTTTGTGGTTAAAGCACCAGAGTGAGACTCAGGAGATTTGCCTTTTTTTTCTGGCTCTCCCTCTCTGCCCTTGGGCAAATCACATTCTCTATGCTTCACTTTACGTCTTAATGTATAGTTTAGAAAATGACACTTACTAGACAATCTATTATAAATACTGTTATGTACTCAACATTAACTAGCTTTTATAGTATTGATTGGACTGTTTAAGTAGCTTTAATCTGATAAGGAATATTACACACAAAAGGGAAAAGATACTTTCCGTAAAAACACTTACTGAGAACCTGAAAACTGTTGCACCTCAGGCAATTTTCCTTCGTTAATCATCATACACTGATATAGTCCTAATAACAAACTTTTTAATATTCTCATACCTGCTAAATTGAAACCTGTGCTGTGAATTTTGCACTTGCTGGCATTTGGACTCTTTTAGTGGAGTTGCACGAGAGATGAACTTGGCCCAATATTTTAAATGTAAAGCTCTCCATTTCCCTCCTTCCTGATTCTTAACACCTATTCAGTAAATATTCCAGTCTTTTACTCTTGTATTCACTTTATTATTAGGATCATATACTGCCCTCAGTGAACCCATTGGTGTCCTTGGACGTTCCATACACAGATTAAGAGCAATACACGGATTATGTGCAAATTCCTTTTTTAATATTCATTTATTCGGTCCAATTTTTTTGTCCCTTGATTCTATTTACCAAAAGAAAAACAATCAAGA
>NW_020679355.1:0-1319 GCF_002925995.2 Terrapene triunguis | reverse complement strand
CTGTACAGAGTGAGCATTTTAGTTAGATAACAAGAATAAAGGAAACAGGGAATTTGTCCCAAGCTAAAAATAGCTAATAAAGTATGCCATCCATTTAAACCCACTTAGCTTCAAAACAAGGCAGCAGCAGCAGCACAGCAAATATGCAAGAGAAAACATCATGTTTTCCCAGTAGATCAGTGCAAGGATAGTTTTGTGTGAGATGATGAGGATGCCTGAATTTCCCAAAAGTAATATCCAATGATTATGAAGCACCCTATATATAGTGCCTTCCTCAGATGGCACTATATAAGTGCTAAGTATCATTAATCCCATTTTTAACATTTCACCATCATAGACTCTGTTTGACATCCTTTCCAGCAGGGCTCTCAACCTCCATCTCTACTGGGATGGGTACCAGGAAGTTCCCATTTCTGGGATTCTTCATTATGTTGAAACTGAAGTGTAGTTTAGTAACATAGGAAATACTTCCAAGATTTTATGGGTGTATTAAAAGATGCATTACAAGCTACAAATTACTAGAACACATTATAGAGTCCTAAAAAAGCCTGTCTCTCGTCTTTGTTTTCCAGATTCAGAAAAGTAATGTAGAAAAAGTGATGCGGAGCTTAAATTCTGCTGCAGTGGTAAAGGATCCAGGTCAGATTCTACTGCAATCTCCTGAGATGATTTTTTTTAATACAACTTCCTACACAGCTAGGTTTATTGAATAGAATATGAATTCCAAGATTTAGTGCCTGTGATTGACAAACTTTTCTAAAGTTCCCTCCCCTTTCCCTTGATCTTTTCTAAGTGACAAGAGACTGATAGAATGAGACACACAGTGAAGAGTTGACAGTTTTCCCCACCTTCCACAGAGCTTCAAAAGTACATTTTTCAGAGAAACAGTATCAATATACAGTGCTCTGAAAATGGTGTAGAATGTGGTAAAACTGAGCATAGGAAAAGAATTACCATTACTACAGATTTGTATCAACACAATGCTTTAACTGAGTCTTTTTAGCAAGGAGAAAGGTCAGTTCTTCAGCCCTGCCATTAAAAACCAAACAAAAAAAGGTTATCTGAATTCCCAATGCTAAATAAAAATACAGAGCTTCTCGTGAGTGTTATAACTTTGTAACTGTCTCAGAACTAAAGCAAAGTACAGAGAAGAATTGGAACAGTTCACACTTTGAGTACCGGCAACCACTTAGGAGAACAGACTTTTGAAGCTGTTCGGCTTTGTATAAATACATAAATAGAAATTAGGCTAGAGAAAAAGAGAGAGAGAATGGCTCTAGAGCCTGGGGGTTAGAGCACTAATCTGAGAGATGGGAGAC
>NW_020679354.1:0-1701 GCF_002925995.2 Terrapene triunguis | reverse complement strand
CACCTTTTGAAGGCTTCAAGTCAGGACAGGATGCCTTTCCGGAAGAGATTTTCATCAAACACAAAAGTATTCAGTGCACTACAACGGTAACCGGACGAAACTCCATGGCCTGTATTACACAGGAGGTCAGACTAGATAACCTAATAGTCTCCCCCCACCTTAAAATGTATTGATCGCCAGAAGGAAGGACTAAGAACATGCCACTGTGTGTTTTATGTTTCTCAGATTTGAACACCAGCATTTCTCCGCAGGCACTCCAGCAGTGTGCCCTGGGCCAGCTCTAGCTTTACATGAATGGCGGAGGGATTAGTTGGAGCAGCCTGGCAGAGCTGTGACACGAAGAGTGGTGCACGTGAAACTGGAAGGACCAGGTATTCCTCATTTCAGTGCTGAGTGGTGTAGGCCGGGTCAATTGAGGTGCACAAGGGTTTGTTCATGCCACAAGGATTGTCAGCAGGCTGGTGCCGTACATGCGAGGGGTCTCCAGGCCTCAGGGAGGGGTAAGTGAAGGCAACGACTCAGAAGGAATCTTCATTGGAAGGGTAAAGGGGTGGTGACAGCAGGAAGGTCTGAGATGGACTATGTGCAGTAGGCTCAGTGTCTGAGTGCAGGGCCAGGGGGAGGCAGCTTCTGTTCCCTACATCGGGCCTAACCCCAAGTTTTGCCTTAGCAAAGAGACGGTGATAGCGTTTGTGCTCCTGCGCCTGTGCTCTGTTCCCCAAGTGTTCTGTCGCGGGGAGGGCAGAGTGCTAGTCTAGGTATCATTCGCCTGTCGGGCAAAGCTGAGGGTGCATTGTGAACCTTAACTCTTCATTTTCCTGTCTAAGAACTGAGGGGATGGGAATCCTTACCCAGCGAGGTCACATTCTCATAGTTCTCCTGCATGACGTCTCTGTAGAGGGCTCTCTGAGCGGGGTCCAGCAGAGCCCACTCTTCCTCGGTGAAATACACAGCCACCTCCTCGAAAGTCACCGGCCCCTGAAAGAGCAAGAGCCCATTGACAACCCCATTGTTCGCAGGAGAGGAGGGCCAATCACATGGAAGCTCTGGGAGGCAGGCAGGATCCCACACCCCCCCCCATCAGATCAGCCAGGAGGCATCAGGGTGAGGGAAGAAAGAGAGAGAGCCCCTCACCCCTTCTAGCAGACAGAGATGGCAAGCGTCTTCACATTCAACACTCACCTATCAGCCAGAAGTGGATACAGGAGATGGAGCCCCCAGGAGTGTCCAGGGACAGCCCCCTGGTAGGAATCCCAACACCCTCTCCAGTGCCAGCGGTTGGATGGGAAGGGATGGGGTGTCTTCCCCGGGCCTCACTGGGGGTTGCCCTCTGGCTAGTAGGTTCAGACTCCAGTATTGGAGTTTGATACGTTTCCCCAGCCCAGTCCTGGGGGGTTGTTTCCTGCTGGACCAATTAGGGAATTTCCACCCACAAACCCCATGGGTCTGTTGGTAGAATCTAGCCCCCATCGTAAACAAATCCCAGCAGGTTTGTCACACCTTCTCCCCCTCCCTTTCTCCACCCTGTGTATTTCCTGCCCCCTCCCACCTCCTGATACACCACCGCCTACACATTTCCTGCCCCCCCACCTCCTGACCACCGCCAGATACACCACCTCCTATGCATTTGCTGCCCTTCTCCCGCCAACAGGAACCCACCAGCAACTCCCCGATAATCCCTACCTGAGCTGGCTCCACGGC
>NW_020679353.1:0-6068 GCF_002925995.2 Terrapene triunguis | reverse complement strand
CCTGTCTAGTGGATGGGATTTGGGGGGAAGAAGAGGGGGAAAGGTGGAGTCACAGAGCGGACGGCGCTCCTGCCTGGGTCCCGCTTGTCCCTTTAGAACGGGGGGGCATCCTACACTGAATGGGTTGGGCTGGGATAGGAGCTAGCTGTGCTTCTGTTAGGGAGCTGATGCCTGTTTCCACCCCTTTGGATTGCTGGGGCATCACCAATGGAGGGGACAGGGTGGGAATATGGGCCAGAGTCTCTTGCCAGGACTCCTGTGTGTCAGACCCTCACTCACAGACACAGCTGTGCTCCACATCCGGGGCATTAGGTTAGAGGGGGGTGCACTCCGTAGGTGTGCTGACAGAGCCATCAACAGGCGTGGAGGGGGTGGGTTGCCTGAATAGCTTCTACTAGGGTTCCTGTGTTAATCATGTCTCTGACATGACTCAGTCACTAGCACTTGGCTGAGGACGTAGGGGAAGGATGCGTGACTGTGCCGCATGAAAAGCCCTGAACACAGCTGGAGCAGACCTCATGGATCACACAACACCCAGAGCGCTCAGGAAGGGCCAGGACTGTGACTGCAGAACAGCTCTGCAGCTTTTTTCATGGTCCCTGTATATTTAATGACAGACGGGACAGTGACAGGCCAGGTGGAATGGGAAACAACATCCACGTCCCTTCTCTTTATTGACTCTATTGAGAGGAATTCTAAAGTCGGAGCAGCCACCAAAAGTGGCAATTTATGAGCTAACATCGCACCAGTCCCTTGGCTCCCAATGAACACAGTCACTTTGAAAATGCTGCTGCCTGCCTTGGTCTCCTTCCCCTAGTGTGCTGTCCTCCCTCACCAGCTGCTCTCCAGTTGCTCCAGGTCTTAGACCCCATCTGGACCTCTTTGTACAGAGTGGAGATCAGTAGCTCATGTAGTCTTGGATGTAAGGCTCCAGGATGGAATAGGTGGGCTCTGTTCATCATCTCCCTTGACAGCAGCACGGCAGCTGGTTCATGAACTGACCCTGCACTTGAAGAATGCCCTGATTATCCCCGCACGCAGGTGTCTGCATTTCATGCTGTACACGATTGGATTAATCAGGGGTGGGACCAGCAGGGAGATGTATCCCAGGACAGTTTGAAGCAAGGGAGATGAGCCCTTTCCAAATCTGTGTATCACAGACAGGCCGATCATTGGTGTGTAGAAGAGCAGGACGGCACAGAGGTGGGAGACGCAGGTGTTCAGGGCCTTGAGGCACCCTGCATTGGACGCAATGCTCAGTGCTGTTTTGAGGATCATCACATAAGAGAGGAAGATGAGCAGCGAGTCCAATCCCACTGTTAAGAGTGTAATAAACAACCCGTAGATGCTGTTCACTGTGATATCTGAGCAAGCCATCTTCATGACCTCTTGATGCAGGCAGTAGGAATGGGAGAGGACATTGGCTCGACAGTATCGGAACCTTTTCAGTAGAAATGGGAGTGGGAATATTACAGCCAAATTTCTTAGCACAAATACCAGTCCCATATTGTCTATTGTCTGCAGGGTTAAGAGGGAAGAATATCTCAGTGGGTTACAGATAGCGACGAAGCGGTCAAAGGCCATCAACAAGAGCATGGAGGATTCATTTAATTGAAGAGAGTGGATGAAGAACAGCTGGGCAAAACAGGCTTCAAAGCTCATCTCCGTAGAGTTAAACAAGTATATGCCCAGAATCGTCGGCATGGTGGATATTGATATGCCAAGGTCTGTGATGGCCAACATGGAAAGGAAAATGTACATTGGCTCATGGAGCTTTGAATCAGTTTTTATAATGAACAGAATGACTGAATTTCCTACTATTGAAGTAACATAAATTAAGCAGAAGGGGATGGAGATCCAGAGATGGACATTTTCCTGGCCAGGTATCCCAGTGAGAAGGAACACTGCAGAATTGAATTTGGTGTCATTGACAGCTGACATAATGTACTGGGCAGGTCCAAGGAATTTTTAACTTTCCTTCCTGAAAAGAAAAAAGAACAGGAGACAAGATGATATTTAACAAGACATCTGTCTGCTCTCAGTGCATGTCTAGAGACTCCCAGGAGCTCAAGGCAGATGAGCAAAAATATTGTCTTGGATTTACAACACCGAAAGATAGGCACTGCCAGACTGGATTAGACCTGTGGTCCATATAGCCCACTATCCGGTGACCAGTACCAGATGCTGCAGAGGAAGGTGGAAGAAGCCATTCAATAGACATCTAGGTGATAAACTGCTCCCAGGGAAAATTACCCTCCCCCCTGAGACCCAATAGTTAGACATATTTTGTGCTGTAAATCAGGAAGGTTTTGAGCCCTTCCAAGACTTTTTTTAAAAAATCTAAAGTAATGTAATTAATTTGCTCCACTCCTGAGAGTTCAAATTATGCCACTGCCTCTTTGCAGTACATGGGATTTTGAGAGACAATACCAGAGATACAAACTGGGAAGAACCTATTTCGGGCTACAGCCACGTTATGCAACTTGTTTTGCCAGGACTGGGATTCTGTTCAGAGATGGGGCAACTATTGCTGAGAAGCTCTTCAGATTGACAGACACAGACACCTCTGGGGAAGTCTGACGGCCTTCAGCCTGCCTGGGTCCCCGTCGGAGTTGGAGGCCTTGGGGTCAGAGATGTGTATAGACTGTTGGCTGAAAACTCTCTTATTCTCCCATGTTAGTCTCTTTTCCTGCTGTTCAGATTAAATAGTATTTTGGTTCAAGAAATCTGACAGATCACTCGTGTCACCACTGCTCACAGACTCCCAGAGAGAAGGACCACGGGTGCCAAACCCTCTCGGACCTGCTCTACAAAGAGATGACACATAGTGTGCTGTAGCACAGTGTGGGAGGGTGGGAGAATGGAGGGATTCCACCCCACATGAGAGGGCAGGGTACAAGACCTGACATCTGAAACTCGGAGACCAGAGGGGGAGCAGAGATGCAGGTAGCCCTGTAACTCTGATGGGTCTCTACAGGGAAGAAATTCTGGAGCCCTCAGCCAGTCAGGAAACAGACATACGCCCTATTGTACCTGTTACCTCAGAGCAACAGAGCTCTGAATTCCTGCATTCACAATAGAACCAGAGAACAAAACCTTAGAAAATTTATTCGCTGATTAAATTTCCAGAAGCAAATGAACCTGAGGCGATTTGGGAACTACTCATTGTTATTCCGTGGGGTCTGCTATCGCTCAGCCCCTGGCAGGATCGGGCCCAGAGCACACGGCACCTCTAGAAATGGGAACCCTTGAGAAATCCTCACAAGGGGCATCGGTGTTTTAACACTCTGAGATCACTTTGAATCTCAGATTTCTGTGTAGCTTGAATAACCGACCATTGACCCTGGGCAGATGTAGGGGAGGGGTTCCCAAGCTACCTAGCGCTGCCTGTCCTCCAGCCCCATAAGTGAGTCACCCCCACAGCCCAGCTGAGTCCTCTGCCGCTGCACAGAACATTTGCAAATGGAAACAGCGTGCAGCCTTTACCCTTCTCTTCGCATTTTAAAGATAGTGAAACCTGCCAACGTACCCAATTCCTGCTAGAAGGGGAGCCGCTGACACCAGAGGTCTTCACTCTAAAGGACAAGGAGTCTTCGGCGATGTTGCACAGGCAGCAGGCAGTAGAGGCATCTGTGTTTATGAAGCATGCCTGCACATTCCCTTGGGGGCCACTTGGCCATCAGGGAACCTCAGCTGCTTGGCTTCGTGTGCACCAGCTTTAACCCCATCATGGCCAATGCAAATTTTAGGAGGCCAATTATCAGGGGATGTGTGGTGATCCTACCCAACTGGGCTGCAGCACAAGCCCTGCTGCAGGCTCTATTCCTGGAAACCGGGCCTGTCATCAATGTTCATGTGGTTCTGATTAATATAGGACCAGATTTTTCTAGGCGTACTTTTCTGCATTACAAACCCAGGGTACAGCCAGGGAAGGGAGATTCCAGAAGGCTCCATACAAGGAAATTTCTCTTGGATCATTCCGGGGGGGGGGGGGGGGGGGGGTTCCCTTCCCTTCTCCCCGAGGAATGAAAAGTGGGGCCCAGGATCCAGCGATCCCCAAAGTTATGCACAGATCTCAGTGATCCACTGGTAGCTAGGCCCACCCACCATCTCTGTGCCTCCACAACTGCTGTAGAATCCTCTCCTGCTCCCTGCTAGCACAGGTTCACCAGAGATGTGATACCAGGGCCTGTCACAGTAGCCACTGCCCTCAGGATGTGTTGAAGGAATGTTTTACAAGGTGGACGGGGAGTACAGAGATGGGAAGGATGGTTAGAGGATCTGATGTGCACAATACCTTAGCCATAGACTGGGCTGGAGATGTCTACCTTTCCATATACACAGTGAAGCCATACACTCAGTCAGTGCAACCTTAATTTATGTTGCAAGGGAGAGGAAGATGAAAAGACTCCAATTTCTCATGGGGATCCAAAATGTGAGCTCTGTTAACAAAAGCTCTTGCCTATCTATCCCACATTGGGATAGACTGCACCCTCAGCAAGCTTGCAGATGATACTAAGCTGTGGGGAGAAGTAGATGCATTGAAGGGTAGGGATAGGGTCCAGAGTGACATAGACAAATTGGAGGATTGAGCCAAAAGAAACCTGATGAGGTTCAACAAGGACAAGTGCAGAGTCGTGCACTTAGTACGGAAGAATCCCATGCACTGCTACAGTCTGGGGACCCACTGGCTAAGCGACAATGGACGACCTGGGCCTTACAATGGATGAGAAGCTGGATATGAGTCAACAGTGTGCCCTTGTTGCCAAGAAGGTTAACAACATATTGGGCTTCATTAGCAGGAGAATTGCCAGCAGATTAAGGTAAGTGATTATATCCCTCTATTCATCACTGGTGAGGCCACATCTGAATTATTGCATCCAGTTTTGGGCCCCCCACTAGAGAAAGGATATGGACAAATTGGAGAGAGTCTAGCGCAGGATAAAGAAAATGATTAGGGATTTGTGGCACGTGACGTATGAGGAGAGGCTGAGGGAATTGGGCTTATTTAGTTTGCAGAAGAGAAGAGTGAAGGGAGGGATTTGATAGCAGCTTTCAACTACCTGAAGGGGGGGATCCAAAGAGGGTGGAGCTCGGCTGTCCTCAGTGGTGACAGATGACAGAACAAGGATCAATGGTCTCAAGTTGTAGCGGGGGAGGTCTAGGTTGGATATTAGGAAACACTGTTTCACTAGGAGGGTGGTGAAGCACTAGAATGGGTTACCTAGGGAGGTGGTGGAATCTCCTTCCTTAGAGGTTTTTAAGGCCCAGCTTGACAAAGCCCTGACTGGGATAATTTAGTTGGGGTTGGTCTTGCTTTGAGCAGGGGATTGGACTAGATGACCTCCTGAGGTCTCCTCCAACTCTTATCTACTATGATTCTATGATTCATTGAGGGGAAAGCGACCTCTCCTAACGAGTTTTCATTGTACAGATACCTGTGCAATGCAAGACGGTATTATTTTGCATTTATACTCCAGGAAGGATACAAGGCTGGGGAGCTGGTAAATTAGCTGTTGTCTCCTATTTGTGGGTGAGTGGCTTAGGTAAAGCACTCAGGTAGATCAGTTGAGTGGATAGCACCACGTGCTGTCGTGTTCGGTGATAACAGGGCCTGGAGACACTGGCTGTGTCACCCCCAGAGCAATGTGAGAGAGGCCAGCCCAGCAGGGCTCTGTTGGGCCAGGCACTCGTCTCCAGATCCTTCACGCTCTGAAAGAATATCCTGATGCCCCCTCTTACTGCCGAGATGCAGGACGGACCCAGAACTCCCTCGTCAAAGAGTGCTGTCCTAATGACAGGTCATATCACCAAGGGGTTTTGGGAAGAGTTCAGGTTCTCCAACCAGTGCCCCAAATCATCCTTATGAGGAATACAGAGCTGAAATCTCTGTAAGGCACTTAGCTGTGTCCCCAATTATTGCATCGTCCAAGCGCCTCGCAATCTCTAACATGTTTATCAATAAACACCCTGTGCAGCAGGGCCGTGCTACTAACACCACTGGTCAGATCCAAAGTCTAGAAGGTACCACTGTGATCTCCTAGTCTCACCGCCTGTATAGCACAGGC
>NW_020679352.1:0-1043 GCF_002925995.2 Terrapene triunguis | reverse complement strand
ACAAGCCAAGTTTAAGACAGGAGGCAACAGGAGCGTACACTAAACAGGGCGGAAAGAAGTTGCAGTATAACTAATCAGCACAGGATGCAGCTCTTTCCTAGAGGAACAGAGCAAAGAGGTTTTTGTACTGGGGTGTATCATTGTCTGGCAGGTGTGAGCATATTGCTAGCAATAATCTCCAGTATAGGCTTCAGTTGACTGGTGTGAGTGAAGTCATTGCCTGACCCACTGCCAATGAACTAGTCTCAGACTACAGAGGGACAGGAGAAAGTGCTGAAGATAAGGTGCTTAGGAGATTGTCCATGTCTGTGTTGGTACCCGGCCATAGAGCGATAAGCACTGGAACTAGCTTTGTTGTTGATAATGACCCTCTCTCCTGGAGACACTGACAGGAATTCTGGAGTCTCAGGCCTGGTCTACACTGAAAAGTTATATCAGCACAGCTACGTCAGTCAGGCATGTGAAAAAACCACACCCCGATCAGCATAGATTTTCCCCGTTGTAGACACAGCTATGTCGATGGAAAAGGGCCTCTGTCAACATAGCTGAGACTTGGTCTTGGTCTACACAACATACTTACTTCAATATAAGTATGTCACTCAGGGGTGTTGAAAAAATTATAGTGACCGTAACCCCCCGTGTAGACAGCACTATGTCAGCAGGAGAGCTTCTCCGGCCGACATACCTATGACCTCTCGTAGAAGTGGAAGTTATTAAGCCAATGGGAGAGCTCTCTCCCATCGACTTAGAGCATCTTCATCAGACATGCTACAGCTGCACTGGTGCAGGTGTGCCAATGTAAATTTGTAGTGTAGATCTGCCTCTGGTCTACACTAGAAAATTAAGCTGGTTTAACTTCGTTGCTCAGGAGTGTGAAAAATCCACACCTCTGAGCAGCACAGTTAAGCCAACCTAACCGCCAGTGTAGCCAGCGCTTCAGTCATCACAACCTGTCCCTGGAGTCTGGCTTGGGGTTACAATAAAAATAAATAAGCGGGATAACATTGATGAAGAACAATACATTTTAGTGAACAGAAGGACAA
>NW_020679351.1:0-4592 GCF_002925995.2 Terrapene triunguis | reverse complement strand
AATGACAGACCAGCTCAGTCATGTAAATGTGTTCAGATTCCACCTACTTTCCACCATATGCAGACTAATTGTAAGCAATGAAGTTGCACAAGGTATAAACTGGTAAAACTTAGCCTGTGATATCTATCAAAACATCAATATTAGAAAAAAGGCAGTCTATCATAACTTGATCATTCAAACTAATCTAGCCACTCTCCATACAAGTTTACAATTAAGAAACCAAGTTAACCCTAATAGTCCCTTTCTCTCTCGTCTATTTAAATGATCAACCCATTTATTAATATGTCTCTTTTGATAGACTTCACCCCTTTTACAGCTACTATTGGATATTAGGAAACACTATTTCACTAGGAGGGTGGTGAAGCACTGGAATGCATTACCTAGGGAGGTGGTGGAATCTCCTTCCTTGGAGGTTTTTTAAGGCCCGGCTTGACAAAGCCCTGGCTGGGATGATTTAGTTGGGAATTGGTCCTGCTTTGAGCAGGGGGTTGGACTAGATGACCTCCTGAGGTCCCTTCCAGCCCTGATATTCTATGATTCTATGATTCTACTACATACTACTTGCCCCACCTTAGCTTTTTATATGGGAAATATTTTAAAATCAAATTAAATTTGGCATTATTTAAAACACTTTCCTAGAAAGGACAATAAGCCAAATTTTAATTTGTATAAATTGGATTTCTCTGTATACATATAAAACTCCACTCAGCTAATCACAACTTGTATCTTCAGTTTTAGAGTTGTTTGTGATTAACATAATGGGATCCCACATTATTAGAAATCCAGAACAAAAACTGAGTAACTAAATTCACTTTACATTTAGGTTAGGTAATTCTTAACCCTATATATATATAAAGGCTAATTTAAAATTGTATATAATATGTATATATAAGAAAATGTTAAAGCAGTACTTGACCCAAAATGCTTACAGTCTTGGGACAGAGTTAAACAGAGGTTAGAGGTAAGGAATCAACTAAAAGTATTTATCATGTATGGTATTGAAGACAACCAGAAGTTATTTAAAAATGTCACCACTCATGTACAATGTTATACATAATTTTTTTTTAAGATCACTACCTTTTATGAAGCACTTACTCCACTGCTTCACTCTGAGTCTCCAAAGCATTGGAGTGGAGAAATCATGTATGGTGGAGAAATCAAACAGTTTTCTTGTAATTCAATTCCAGTTAAAAACAGCTAGAGCAGAGGGCTATTACAAACATTCTCCTTGTCAAAGTAGAGTACAACATATTGTACCTTTACTCAGAGCCACTAAACGCTGCGAAAATTTTGTTTTGCAAAACTGTATGTAATTATGTAAAATACATTTTATTCAAACAGCTACACAACCCAACTACAATAGAATGTATGCATACATATAAAGGTTAAAAGGAAAATGGCAATTTTCAGTAACTTCTTTTAATAATCAAACAATTCAAATGCCTTTCCATCTAACCATTAGAATAACAACAGAATTGAATTCACTCACCAGCCAGTCAACTTTAAATATATTAAATAAATATTTTTATTGGTATCCACTAACAAATATATTCTTGCTCTTATGCATTTAAACTGTAAATGTAAAATGTAAGATGAAAAGAAAAAAACCATAACTGTAGCTGCTATAAACTCCATTAATTGCAACATTCACTGATTTGCTGCAGCCTTCCTCATGGGAAAGCATGAAATCCAAGGTTAGCAAGGTCAGATGTTATGCAAGCTGCTTTTGGTTGGTGGAGTATTTGTATAATTTTATGTTAATGTCTCATTTTCAGCTCAGAGCATTAGTTATGAAGTTTAGTATTAGTGATTCCAATTTATGTATTTCCTCCAAATCATCTACATTTCTATACTGCTTCCTACAGTTTCAGTGCTTACAAAAAATTCCTAGATGGGTCATGATGACACTAATGCAGACTTGATGATATAATCAAAAGCAGAAGCTGTTGCCACCTTCTGAACAGTAGCAGTAGATTAGGTGATGTCACCCACTTGCTCTTTCCATGTGATTCAGATATGTCATCATTGTGGATACCGACTTGAGGGTTAGGGGGGTGAGAAAGAGAGGGGAGTAGGATCTGTAACTGAAAGTAGCCATAGAAAATAGTGATTGCACTCTATTCTTTTGGGAGAGGCAGAAGAATGAGCTAATGGAGCAGGCTTTTCAGGTGGCTTCTTATAGTTACACAGTACACAGATTCATGCTAACTCATCTCGAGCTAGCACACCAAAAACAGCAGCGTGGATGTTGTGGCTCTCGTGAAGACTCAGGCTAGCCACCCATCCCAAGCTCAAACTCAGGGAATCAGGTGGGCTTGAGAGCCTGAACTGCTGCCTAAGCTGCAATGTCCACACTGTTATTTTTAGTGTGCCAGCTAGAGCATGTCTGTCTGCCTGGGCTAGGAGGCTTGTTCCCAGCTGCAGTGTAGAGTAGGGTGACCAGACAGCAAGTGTGAAAAATTGGGACGGGGGTGGGAGGTAATAGGCTTCTATATATATAAAAAAAAGCCTCAAATATAGGGACTGTCTCTATAAAATCGGGACATCTGGTCACCCTAGTGTAGAGATACCCTGAGAGGCTTAAAGAAGATATTCTTAGGCCTGGTCTACACTAGGCTTTTATGTCGAATTTAGCGCCGTTATATCGAATTAACCCTGCACCCGTCCAAACCAGGAAGCCATTTAGTTCGACATAGAGCTCTCTTTAAATCGATTTCTGTAATCCTCCCCAACGAGAGGAGTAGCGCTAAATTCGAAATGGCCATATCGAATTAGGCTAGGTGTGGATGGAAATCGACGGTAATAGCTCCGGGAGCTATCCCACAGTGCACCACTCTGTTGACGCTCTGGACAGCAGTCCGAGCTCGGATGCTCTGACCAGCCACACCCCGGGAAAATTTGAATTCCTTTTCCTGTCTGGGCAGTTTGAAGCGCAGTTTCTGTTTGGACACCGTGGCGAGCTCAGCAGCAGTGGCAGCAGTGGCAACGATGCAGAGCTCTCCAGCAGAGATGGCCGTGCAATCCAATAGAAAGAGGGCCCCAGCATGGACGGATCGGGAAGTCTTGGATCTCATCGCTGTGTGGGGAGATGAGTCCGTGCTTTCCGAGCTGCGCTCCAAAAGACGGAATGCAAAGACCTATGAGAAGATCTCTAAAGCCATGGCAGAGAGAGGCTACAGCCGGGATGCAACGCAGTGCCGCGTGAAAATCAAGGCGCTGAGACAAGGCTACCAGAAGACCAAAGAGGCAAACGGACGCTCTGGATCCCAGCCCCACACATCCCGTTTCTACGAGGCACTGCATTCCATCCTAGGTGCGGCCGCCACCACTACCCCACCCCTGACCGTGGACTCTGAGGATGGGATATTGTCCGCGGCCGGTTCCTCCGACATGTTAGCGTACGGGGAAGATGAAGAAGGAGATGAGGAGGACGAGGCAGTCGACAGCGCTGGCACCGCTGATTTCCCCGACAGCCAGGAGCTCTTCATCACCCTGACAGAGATCCCCTACCAACCGTCCCCCGCCGTTACCCCAGACACAGATTCAGGGGAAGGATCAAGCAGTAAGTGTTTTAAATATCTAAACATTTATTTACAACATAACTGGCATATTTAAAATATTAACAGTAGCTAAAGTGCTTTAAAACATGTAAACATTTATTTACAACAAAACAGGAAGATTTAAAATATTAACAGTGGGTAAAGTGCTTCAAAACATGTAAACAGGAAAGTCAAACAAAAGGGGAATCTGTGCAAAGTGTATCATGATTAGTCTGTCTTTGGGCGCCTCAATATGTAGTCCGAACCATTTTCAAAAAATTTCACAATGTCCGCTTCATGATTATAGTGCCCAAAACCCTGCAGTCATTTGTCCCTCCAAGGGCACCTAAGCCAAGAACTGGTCAATGTAACCGGGGATAGAGGCGAGATCCTCCGGGGAGAACTCCTCATACGCCTCCTGCAGGTGTTTTTCCAGCCTCATGAGCAGGTTCCTGGGCAGGGAGAGCTTATTAGGCCCCCCGTGGTAGGACACGTTTCCCTGTCACAACGCCAGCAGGTACTCCGGGATCATGGCCTTGCAGAGCATTGCAGCAAATGGACCCGGTTTCTGCAGGCTGTCCCGGAGCATCTTCTCCTTCTGGCTCTCCGAGACCTTCAGGAGGGTGATGTCTGGCATGACTCCCTGCTGTGAATTAGGTAGGGGAAAGTTAGTATTGGGACTGCTTGCCCGTCCCTTTACAGAACTGCAACCGCCGGTTTACAGCCACGCGGTTTACAGCCGCGAGGGGGTGGGACAGGGCCAGAGTTCATGCTTGCAGGATTGCTGCCAGCAGAGACTCGCATTGCTTTCTATGTGAAAGGAGGCCAGTGCCACTCTTAAAGTTTTAAGCGGCCACAAGTCTACGGCTTACCATGTTTGCCGGCTAGACAAAGTCCGGTGTCCAGCCCTGCTCCTCAGCTCGCCACAGCAAGACCGCAGGCACTGTAGAAGAGGGCCGAAAATTCGACCTTGTCCTCAGTGCGCGTGTGATAGGTGCTCTGCATGGTCTTGTTCACAGAGAAAGACTATGTTCTCTGTTCACAGATACATTG
>NW_020679350.1:0-2864 GCF_002925995.2 Terrapene triunguis | reverse complement strand
AGCAATGGGGAAGATGGTGGAGGCTGTTGGGAATGGAGGAGGGAGACGGGGCAGCCTTGCCCCCTCCCTCCCCCCCCGATTTGGAACCCAGTGTACATGTGACACGCCCATGGATCGGAGCCTTGCTACCGTCTCTTGAATGCTGCAGTCAGGATTCATTCGTGGCCATGTGATTTGAAGCCCAGGCAGCCCAGAGGCTGGGCAGCACAGGAGAAAGGTCTCTGCCGTTGCAGCGGAGGGAGCCCAGGGCACTGGCATGTTCCAGGGTTGATGCACTGGGAAAGTCCCCGTCAGACGGTAGGTTCCACTGACCCAGGACACACTCGGGCCCGATCCTGCAAAGTGCTGCTTGCCCTGCACGCCTGTTAGCTGAAGGTGGCTGAGTGGCACTAGGGCTGCGTGGGTCTTGGCCCGGTTCGGCCTGGCTGCCGCTTTCAGTTCCTCCGGCGCTGTCACCCAGGCAAGGAGTGTGTGGACCACTCCCTGCTAGCTGGTTCCTTCCATTCGGCTGCCAGTGCTGGGCAGGCCGAAGGCTAAGTCTGGATCCCACTACGTCATGCCCCCTCCAGCTCCCAGGACCTGTCCAGCGCCACAGGTGCCAGCTGGCATTTGCCTTCATGCTGTCGGGGCTCTAGTCGCAGGGTAATGGTCTATATTCATTTGTAACATGAACCTCTTCTTTAATCGCTCTAATAAAGACTGAAGCTCTCAGCTGTCTGATTTCTTGACCTCCCATTAGTGGGTGTATCGAGATTTATAACTGAGCAAAATAACATCAATTGGGGCACGGTTGTTTGGAGCTGTGACGATGCAAGGCTCCGTGCTTGGGTTGTTCCAGATTTGCTCGACAGGGCTGGGGAAGGAATGGCTGCTGCTGAGATGTATTTCTGACGGGGAGTGCTGCATTTGTAGGGTTAGTGCCTGTTCCAGGGGCAGCTTTGCTCCAAGCCCAGAGGACCACATGGTCAGGAGAACAACCATCCGCCCTGCCCTGCTCGGCCCAGCGCTGGGGCTTTAGGTGCCTGCAGAGAAGTTGAAGAAGCCACGGGTATGTCTAAGTTTACTGGCTCTTCGCTGTTAGCACATTGATTTGCTTTCGCACACCCTTCACCACGAGAGTCACGGAGTTGTGTGAAACTCTCCACCAACAGGAAGTAACGTCAGGGCTGGATTGGCAGGAACGAAGGCCAGGCAGGACTGGGTCACAGCAGCAGTAGTGTGTCCTTCACCCAGCACTCAGCCCCACCCCTCTCCTGGAAGGGCCAACTCTGGGATCAAATGAGGACATGTCTGTTCCACAGCGGCAGATAAGAACCGTGAGGTGGTCAGCTGGCTGCTTGGAACTGGAATAAGATAATCAATTGCTTTCACAAACCAACCATCAGATGGCAATGTCCAGTCACTACTAGCCTGGGCTTGCTTTAAACTAGACCATCCCTGACAGGTGTTTCTCTAACCTGTGCTTACCAAATTCACCACAGTGAAAAACGCATCCTGGACCGTGAAATCTGGACTCCCCCGTGAAATCTGGCTATTGTAGGGGAGTCGCAGTATTGCCACCCGTACTTCTGTGCTGCCTTTAGAGCGGGGTGGCTGCTGGCCGGGCGCCCCGCTCTGAAGGCAGCACAGAGAGCAGTGGCTGCTGGCCGGGCGCCCAGCTCTGAAGGCAGTGCTGCCACCAGCAGCAGTGCAGAACTAAGGATGGCAATGCCAAGACCCGCCTGTAATAGCCTTGTGACCCTTCCCTTTTGGATCAGGACCCCCACGGTTACAACACTGTGACATTTCAGCTTTAAAAATCTGAAACCGTGAAATTTAAGAGTTTTTAAATCCTATGACCATATTTACCAAAACGGACCATGAATTTGGTAGGTTCCAAACCATCACTTAACGTGGAGAACAAGTGATCACTATCCGTGTTTAATTCAAAGAAACAGGCCGAGCCCCAGTTCTTACCAATGTCATTTTATTGAGGCCACCGAAGGGCATGATGCCACAGGGATGGCAGTGGGAGGGGTGACAAGGACCAGTTGCAGCGCTTTATTGGCTGAGATTGTTGGAGTGGGAGGATGTGCCCATCTCGGCTTCGCAAGTTCCCCCGGATCTTACCCTCAAAAGGACAGACCGAAACGGACAGAAGAAACAGTTCCATAAAGTTCAAGTGCTGTGGGAAGCTTGCAGATTCCAAACCAGCCGTGGTTAGAGTGGTTTGATTTATTTTCATTCAGGCGGATACCAACTCTCTATCATGCATTATGTACAGACAGACAGACGCCACACCAACTGATTGAAAAGCTCTACTGACTTCAGTCTCACAACACTTGCATCAGTGTGAACGCATTGATTATAGAAGGGGGGGTGTGCAATAGCCCCTCTCCATGGGGTAGGGTTGCCAACTCTCCCAGTTTTGCCCTGAGTCTCCCAGAATCGGGCTCTATCTCCCAGAGGCTTCTGAAGCCAGATTTTAGGCCGCTAAAAGTCCGGCAGCACAGCGGGGCTAAGGCAGGCTCCTAGCCCTGTGCCACTCCCAGAAGCGGCCAGCATGTCCCTGCGGTCCCGGAGGGGGGAGGGGAAGGGAGTCTCTGTGTGCTGCCTCCGCCCCCAGCACCGACTCCACAGCTCCCATTGGTCAGGAACTGTGGCCAATGGGAGCTGCAGGGGTGGTGCCTGCAGGGGCAATGTGCAGAGCCCCCTGCCCCCACACCCCCAGGGGCCGCAGGGATGTGCCGGCCGTTTCCAGGAGCGGTGCAGGGCCAGGGCAGGCAAGGAGCCTGCCTTAGCTCTGCTGTGCCACCAACTGGGAGCCAGCCAAGGTAAGCACTGCCTGGCCAGAGCCCACACCCCTCACCCCCTCCTGCACCCCC
>NW_020679349.1:0-5757 GCF_002925995.2 Terrapene triunguis | reverse complement strand
AACCCGGCCCTTGTTGCTGCCAACTTAGATGGGCAGAAGGGTTACATTTTTGGGGGCTCATCCGGGATCCCTGGGTCAGTACCCCTCGCAAGCACCTGTTGAGTGTTCCACTGCATTGGGAAACAATTGTGGTTATATTTTGAGGAAATTACTGTTTGTATAATGGCTAATATGTCAGGTTTGTTGGGATCCGGCCCTGCAGCCTCTAGCTCAGGGGCCGCAGCCTCAGCCAATGATTGGGCAAAAGCACTGGGGCAAATATTGGAAAAGGTTGTGCTGTCCCAGGCTATGTTAAACTCTTGTCGTGAGTTAAGATTATTTGCTGGGGCAGAGGAGTTCGAACCCTGGTTGGAGCATACCACTGAAATGCTGCAGGAGTGGGCCGTACCTGATGCAGAAAAGCGAAGATGTCTAATAGAGAGCCTCAGTGGCCCAGCATTAGATGTGATTCGCACCCTGAAGCTCATTGACCCTGGGGTCAGTGTGAAGGACTGCCTAGAGGCCCTTGATCATATCTTTGGGAGCGTAGAGGGCCCTGAAGACAGTTACTGTAAGTTCCTTAATTCCCGACAGCAAATTGGCGAGAAGATTTCAGCCTATATACAGAGGCTGGAGAGACTGCTTCAGAGAGCTGTCATGAGGGGAGCAGTGACTGCTGAACAGATGGATCGGACCAGACTGGCTCAAATTGTAAGAGGAGCTCAGTATCAGAACCCGATTCTACTCCATCTCCGGCTAAGAGAACGACGGGAACATCCCCCAAGTTATTCCCAGCTGATAAAGGAGGTCAGAGAAGAGGAAGAAAGGCAGGCTGCCAGCGAGTTTTGGGAAGCCCAAACATTGGGGCCAGCCGGCACAACACCACTGCAAACGGCCAGTGTACTGATGGTGAGCACCACAGAGGAACTTGCCCAACAAATGCAGGTCCTGACAGAACGGATAGCTGAACTGCAAAGCACCATTGACCGAGCTAAGACTTCCAGGAATAAGGCGCCTCTGACTGTGGCGATGGAGAAGTCAGCATTTAGAGCCACCATCCCACCTGGGCGAAGGGGGAAAGGACAATTCTTCTGCTACCGATGTGGTCAGGACGGACACAGTGCTGGCAAGTGCCATAATGAAGAAAACCCCTCCTTAGTGTATGGAAAGCTGAGGATCAATTGGGAGAGATCCGGTAGCTGCCAGAGAGTCCGGGGACGGGGACCACCCAGGCCTGCAGGAGTTGAAGATTCCCCCAGAAACGACCGTCCAGCTGGGATCCCCGCAGGACTGATAGGGCCTCGAGCAGAGGTCATGGTGAAGATTGAAGGGGCGGAGTGTAAAGCCGTGCTTGACACTGGATCTCAAGTGACTATTATATTTCAGTCATTCTACCAACAGATGCTTAGGCACCTGCCTATACAGCCACTGACTGGCGTTGGTCTGTGTGGCCTCAGCATGGATGAATACCCCTACCAAGGGTATGTCATAGTGCACCTGGAATTCCCAGAGGAGGTTGCTGGGGTAAGAGAAGAGGTGGACACAGCTGCATTAATATGCCCTGACCCTAAAGGGACCTCTGATGTGTCTGTGCTGATAGGGACCAACTCCAGTCTCTTCAAGGTGCTCGCGGATTACTGCAGACGACGGGCTGGGGACCAGTACCTGAATACCCTGATGATCCATACGCTTTGTGCTGAAGCCTATAGGAAGATTGAGGGTGCTAAAAAGGAGACATCTGAGCTACCCATTGGGGCGCTGAAGTACATAGGCACAACCCCCTTAGTAGTGCCTGCAAGGACAGAGCAGGAAGTGCTTGTCATGAGTACCCGGCTGAAAGGCAGTAAAGGGGCATTAGCAATGGTAGAGCAGCCAGTTGAAGGAGAGCTCCCGGAAGGAGTGCTGGTCCCCAGTGGAGTCATAACCCTACCTGCTGAAGCCCAGGAAAAGGTGACTATACTGATTGCTAATGAAACAAGTCGAGATGTTGTTGTGAAGCAAGGACAAAAGATAGCAGACCTCTTCGAGCCTGAATCAATTGTAAAACCCCAGTGTGAGACTCAAGTTCCGACAATAGACCCAGCAAAGTTTGACTTTGGAGATTCACCGTTGTCCGAGGAGTGGAAAGATCGCCTGAGGAGGAAACTTTGTGAAAGATCCAAGGTGTTCTCATTGCATGAGTGGGATGTGGGATGTGCAAAAGGAGTAGAGCACAACATCAGACTACATGACTCTTGACCTTTCAGGGAGAGATCTAGGAGGATTGCCCTCTCCGAGATGGAAGATGTGCGACAACATCTTCAGGAGCTGGCTGCGAATGGCATCATTACAGAGTCCCGCAGTCCATACGCCTCACCCATTGTGGTGGTCCGTAAAAAGAATGGGAAAATCCGGATGTGTATTGACTACCGCACCCTAAACCGCCGTACTGTGGTTGACCAGTACACAATGCCCCGAGTCCAAGATGCCTTAGACTGTTTGCTAGGAAGCCAGTGGTTCTCTGTGTTGGATCTTCGGAGTGGATACTACCAGATCCCTCTGGGTGGAGAAGATAAGGAGAAGACAGCCTTCATCTGCCCATTAGGGTTTTATCAGTTTGAACGCATGCCCCAAGGGATTTCTGGAGCACCTGCCACATTTCAACGTCTTATGGAGAAAGTTGTGGGAGACATGAATTTACTGCAAGTGTTAGTTTATTTGGATGACCTGATTGTGTTTGGAAGAACCTTGGAGGAGCATGAAGAAAGACTTCTTAAAGTGCTTGATAGGTTAGAGGATTATGGTTTGAAGCTTTCAATTGACAAATGCCAGTTCTGCAGGACCTCAGTGAAGTATGTGGGTCACATCGTGTCCCAAGAGGGTGTGAGTACTGATCCCGATAAAATAGAAGCACTCACTACATGGCCATGTCCAAGTAACTACAGAGAACTCAAGACCTTTCTTGGGTTTAGTGGCTACTACCGCAGATTTGTGAAAAACTATGCTACGATTGTAAAACCTCTGAATGATCTTACCAGGGGATACCAGTCCAGCAGGAACAAATCTAAGACCAAGAATAAGGGGAGGTCCCCAAAGCCTCCTGTGCAGAGACACTATGGCCCCTTCGAACCATTTGGGCCACGGTGGGATGAGAGATGTGAAAGGGCTTTTCGAGAAATCATTACTTGCCTAACTCATGCTCCAGTCTTAGTCTTTGCTGACCCAAGCAAACCATTTATCCTGCATACTGATGCCAGTTTGGAGGGTCTGGGAGCAGTACTGTACCAGGAACTGGAAGGAAAACGTAAACCTGTAGCCTTTGCCAGCCGAGGACTGTCTGATAGTGAAACTCGCTATCCCACCCACAAGCTGGAGTTCTTGGCCTTGAAATGGGCCATCACTGAGAAATTTCGAGACTACTTATATGGTGCTCAGTTCCAGGTGTGGACAGACAACAACCCACTGACCTATGTGTTAACAAGTGCTAAGCTGGATGCTACAGGGCAAAGATGGGTGGCCGCTTTGGCTAGCTATGACTTCAGCATTCAATACCGATCAGGGAGAAGCAATGTAGATGCAGATGCATTGTCCAGGCGTCCACAGGCACCAGGAGTTGCTGTGATACCCACAGATGGAGTGAGGGCTATTTGCAGTGTGAGTCGCCGGGAGCCAGAGTCCCATGAGAGTCTTCATGGATGTGCTGCAGAAGCTTTGGGCCTGCCCCCTGAATGCGTGCCTTCTGCTTCAGTGAACTATCTTGCGTTGGACCAATCTCCTTTGCCCATGCTCAATGCAGCTGACTGGCAGGAAGCCCAGCTGCAAGATATTGACATTCGTGATACACTACTGGCCAAAAGGGAGGGGCGAAGCCCAGCTGTGGTTGTCCCACCTAACCCGGAGGGTAAACTACTATTGAGAGAATGGACCAAACTGAAACTGATTCAGGGAGTGCTACACCGAGTGACCACAGACCCTTTACAAAAGCAACGAGCACAGCTAGTGCTGCCAAAAGAGTACAGAGCCCTGGCCATGAGGGCCCTGCATGATGACTTTGGACATTTAGGGATGGAGAGGACCCTGGAACTTCTTCGTAGTAGGTTCTATTGGCCTCGGATGGCTGAAGATGTTCGCAGGAAATGTGAGACCTGCGCTCGATGTGTTAAAAGGAAAACTCTGCCCACGCGGGCTGCATATCTGAAGAACATCACCAGCAACAAACCTCTGGAGCTGGTATGCATTGATTTCTTGTCTTTAGAAGTAGACAAGAGAAATATTGGGAACATTCTAGTAGTGACTGACCATTATACGCGATATGCGCAGGCATATCCCACACGTGATCAGAGGGCCACCACTGTTGCTCGAGTACTGTGGGAGAAATATTTCTCAGTTTATGGATTTCCAGCCCGGATACACTCGGATCAGGGGCGGGACTTTGAGAGTCACCTTCTGAAGGAGGTGCTGAGGATAGCGGGAATTAAAAAGTCTAGGACAACGCCTTATCACCCTCAAGGTGATCCACAGCCAGAGAGGTTCAACCGAACCCTATTAGATATGTTGGGGACTTTGCGGCCAGAGCAGAAGGCAACCTGGAGCCAACATGTCGCATTTCTGGTGCACGCCTACAATGCCACAAAGAATGATGCTACAGGAGTCACCCCATATCTCTTAATGTTTGGGCGAGAACCAAGATTACCCATAGATCTGTCCTTTGGTGTATCAGAGGATGGAGATAGCTATGAAACTCATCAGCAATATGTATCCCGACTAAGAGAAAAGCTGCGGGATGCTTATCACTTAGCTACATCTGCGGCTCGGAAGAACGCAGACCGGAACAAACATCGATATGATGCTAGGGTACGTCTGCAAGAACTCCAGCCGGGGGACAGAGTCCTGCTGCGAAATTTGGGTATTACTGGCAAACACAAGATAGCTGACAGATGGAAGGCAATACCTTACTTGGTGATGGAAAAGCTAGGAGACCTGCCGGTCTACAAGATCAAACCTGAAGATGGTCCAGGGCAGACAAAGACAGTGCATAGAAACCTTTTGCTCCCTGTGGGGGAATTGGTAGACACCCCGTATGAGATGGGCCACAACGGGGCAACCGGGCAGAACGAAGGTGCTGGACCAAAGCTGCCCTCCAACATGGACAGCCAGCCCCCTGTAGCTAACCTACCCCTATGCAGCACATGCGAGAGTGAGTCTGAGGAGGAAGACACAACCATGGTGTATCCTGGGATGGAGACAAGATCTCAGTCTCGATCAGCATCAAAAGAGAGCTCCTCCTCTTCCGCCCTAAACCCCATGGCAGAAGTATTTAGGCCCATTCCTGACACCCCTGGGCCACTGGTGGGACCCCCATGTGATGACACACACCGGTTATTGGACAGTGGAGGCATTCAGGTGGAGGATGTCCTGGGCACCTTGGACCCTCCACTGTTAGAACTAGAACTGCAGGGGCCTATGCCAGTAGCCGAGGGGCCCTCAAAGGAAACCTCCCCATCTGTCGTTCAAGAGGCTGTCCACTCTACCACGGTAACAGAGAGTCTCAATAGACGAGACAGGGTAATAAGACCAGTAAAACGGTTGACTTATGATGCACCTGGGGTGACTAGTGAGGAACCAATATGTTTAGCACACAGGCTTGTGGAAGCTAAAGTGGGCTATCTGAGGCCCTTTGGAGGGAACCAGTGAGTTGGTATAATAGGGAGTGTGATTTGTCGGGACGACAAATTCTCGGCTGGGGGGAGGATGTAAGCAGAGTCAGGATGAGCTCTACCCTGACATCTGGTGGCGAAT
>NW_020679348.1:0-2388 GCF_002925995.2 Terrapene triunguis | reverse complement strand
CAAAATCTCCCTTTATAAGAGGAGCCCACCAGTCTGGATTCTGTGCTATAAGTAGTAGCACCCCAGGTAAACCTTGGACAGGCTTACTAAGATAACAGAACTAGGGAGTGCCTTGGACCATGGTCCTGAGACCCTTCCTTCAAAGAGCCAAGTCTGCTGACATGTTGACATTACTTGCCATTTCACAGTCAAAGTAATAGACTGAATGCCAAGTTTTTGCATGGCAGATCACCTCCACAGAAGCTGATTTTTTCCACCAACAAAGTAGTGATGACTCTAAAGGAATTAGCCCTTATACCCAGAAAATAAAAAGCACCTCAGACCATGCAGTCTTCCTTAACTTAAGTAACACTGGCACTTCCCTCCCCCCTTCTTTGCGACCTGAAAAGCAAAAAGGGGAGCCTGATTAGCATAAATCCACCATGTCAGTGAACTTCATGAAGACTCTGAATGCTGGCATAAAGCCGAAAGTTAAAGTGATTACTAAAACTACTCTTGGCCTATAGTTAAGTGGAAGTATTTTAGATACAACATGTATGTGCAGGTAGAAGTCTTTTAGCTCTCTAGATGCAAGAAAGTCTCAAGGTTCTACCGCTTCTATAGTCTAGGTTGTCTCCATCATGAAATTCCTGTAGATCACAAAAGGAGACACAGCAGATCTCAGACAGACTGAAACCGCATGATCATTCTGGCACCAAAAGAGAACAGACTAGTATGTCTAGAATAGGCCATAAAACTTCACTGTTTCCTTCTTCGCTGGCTGATAAGAGACATTAAACTGGATAAATCTGTAAGAACCAGAAATCAGAGAATGGAAGATCTTGAAGTATCCTTATGAGATACCAGAAAGCAGTCAGTCAGGGCCAGCCTCAGGGGTGGGTGACATGGGAGACTGCCCAGGGTGGTCATGAGGGTGCTGACTGAGTGCTGCAAGCTGGCAGGCTTGGGCTGCAGGAGTGGGGTAAGTGCATGCGAACAGGGCTGCCAACCCAGCAGGAAGGTGCAGGCAGCAGGACCAGCCCCTGGGTCCCCCCTTCCCACAGGCAGAGTGGTCAGGAGTATATGGCTAAGGGAACCCCAGGGCTCAGAAACGCCTCCCTCTGCAGTCCTTCCTGTGGGCAATGGGGGGAAAGGGGAGCCCGAGGAGCTATGGGGGGCTGGAATGATGGAGGGGAATCCAGGGGCAATAGAGGGGAGCCCACGGGCACCAGGCACACCAAATACAAGTTTGCCCAGAATGCCATTTTACCTAAGGCTGACCCTGCAGTCAGTGGTCTTAGGGATCTGCATCCCTTGCTGCTGAAAAAAATAGACCCTGGCCTTTGCCCATCCCAGAGCTGGGGGTGGGAGAGCAAGTCTTGCTTCACTGGCATTCAAAACTCTTCTCTGCCAGTTTGGGTCTATTCCTTTATTCTCTTCCATGGTAAGACCTCTGTAACCTTGAAGCAATGATGGGTTAGATCAGCAAACCCTATACCTCAGACAAAAGAGATGGACAGCTAAGAACTTAATTTTCTCTCTTCCTCATAACACTAAGTCTGTTGGTCCTGTAAAGGTGGAAAAGTCAACAGAAAAGCTGTGTAAAAAATAAGGAAAACCAGAATTCAAGGAGAAAAAGTTTAAAGAGCAGGAAGATACCACAGCACAGAGTACCTTTCTATTCAATACCTCATCAGAAGCTTGAAACGTTCAGCTTCTAGTGCTTTGTAAAGGTAAGTAAACTTGCAGATTTAAAATGATGATACAGAGGACTGCACTGACCATGAAGTAGCAGGAGATCAGGGAGAGTGTACCCAAAGTGTCCAGAGTACATTCTGTTTCTGAGATCTTTAAAAATCTTGTGATGTAGTTCCTAAGCCATTATATGATGGTGCCTCCTCTCTCATGAGCTTTTTTCTTTCTTTAACTGGAATTACACTGGAACCGAGTTCTTCTGTATGGTTTAGTTCTTTTCAACTAAATATGCAGAGCTCATTTTACATCTAATTTGGGCTATTTTCTCTCTTTATGATGATTACACATTAGGTAGAATGATGGACAGATTACGCCCTGTGGAATTCTGAATTACACTTTGGAGTAAATTCTGGTATAATGCTACTTTCTCAGGATGATAACTGCACTATTGTTTCTCCACTGACAAGGCTGTTAGCTTGCATGTCTCAGGTAGGTCATAGCAATTAGGAAAACCACTTTAATGAAAAGGCAACAGAGAAACAATAATTGAAGAGGTTAACATAGCTCAAGCAGAACTGCATTTGGTTCCAGATTCAGGTTCCAATTAGTGGCTTGATTCCTGCTGTTTTTGGAACCTCTTCGTTATATAAAAATGTATGATCAATATTTTTTTTTGCCAGGGGGGCTAGAAATGGATGATTGATGAGGGGATGT
>NW_020679347.1:0-1522 GCF_002925995.2 Terrapene triunguis | reverse complement strand
CTGCGGCAGCGCTGCCACGGCAGCGCTGTGAAGCGCGAGTCTAGTCGCGCCGCCAGTGCTGCGAGAGCTCTCTTGCAGCTCTGCAAGTACTCCACCTCTCCGAGGGGAATAGCTTGCAGCGCTGTGAGCAAGCGTGCAGCGCTGCAAGAGAGCGTGTACAGCGCCAGTGTAGCCAAGACCACAGTGTTACTGTTGCTCCATGAAGGAAATGCTCTGTGCATTACCCCGCCTGGCCACAGTGTGTCACTGTTGCTCCATGGAGGAAATGCTCTGTGCATTACGCCGCCTGGCCACAGTGTGTCACTGTTGTTCGATGCAGAAAATGCTCTGTGCATTACCCCGCGTGGCCACCTAGTTTCACTGTTGCTCCATGCAGAAAATGCTCTGTGCATTACCTCGCGTGGCCACATGGTGTCACTGTTACTCCATGAAGGAAATGCTCTGTGCATTACCTTCGGTGGCCACACAGTGTCACTGTTGTTCCATGAATGAAATGCTGTGTGCATTACTACGTGTGGCCACCCAGTGTCACTGTTGCTCCTTAAGGAGATGCTCGTGCATTACCCAAAGCGGCCACACAGTGTCACTGTTGCCCCATAAAAGAAATGCTCTGTGCATTACCTCGCGTGGCCACACAGTGTCACTGTTGCTCCATGAAGGAAATGCTCTGTGCGTTACCTCAAGTGGCCACACAGTGTCGCTGTTGCTCAATAAAGGAAATGCTCTGTGCGTTACCTCGCGTGGCCACACAGTGTCACTGTTGCTCCATGCAGAAAATGCTCTGTGCATTACCCTGCGTGGCCACCTGGTGTCACTGTTGCTCCATGAAGGAAATGCTCTGTGCATTACCTTGGGTGGCCACACAGTGTCACTGTTGTTCCATGAAGGAAATGCTCTGTGCATTACTACGTGTGGCCACCCAGTGTCACTGTTGCTCCTTAAGGAAATGCTCATGCATTACCCAAAGCGGCCACACAGTGTCACTGTTGCCCCATAAAGGAAATGCTCTGTGCATTACCTCGCGTGGCCACACGGTGTCACTGTTGCTCCATGCAGGAAATGCTCTGTGCATTACCTTGGGTGGCCACACGGTGTCACTGTTGCTCCATGTAGAAAATGCTCTGTGCATTACCCTGCGTGGCCACCTAGTGTCACTGTTGCTCCATGCAGGAAATGCTCTGTGTATTACCTTGGGTGGCCACACAGTGTCACTGTTGCTCCTTAAGGAAATTCTCGTGCATTACCTCAAGTGGCCACAGAGTGTCACTGTTGCTCCATGAAGGAAATGCTCTGTGCATTACCTTGGGTGGCCACACAGTGTCACTGTTGCTCCTTAAGGAAATGCTCGTGCATTACCTCAAGTGGCCACACAGTGTCACTGTTGCTCAATAAAGGAAATGCTCTGTGTATTACCTCGCGTGGCCACACGGTGTCACTGTTGCTCCATGAAGGAAATGCTCTGTGCATTACCCCATGTGGCCACACGGTGTCACTGTTGCTCCATGAAGGAAATGCTCTGTGC
>NW_020679346.1:0-1616 GCF_002925995.2 Terrapene triunguis | reverse complement strand
CCTCCCAGAACCCCATCTCCCTTTCTCCACCTACCAGGCTGGGGGGCGGGTGGAAGAAGCTATGGGCTTCTGCCGTGCCGTGTAGTGGTGGGGCTAGTGGCTTCTGCGAGAGACGAAACTGTCTAGAACAAAAACAATGAATAACGTTGCTTAATAACAGTCTATCTCCTTTAAATATTCTCAGAATACAAGTTCTGAAGGAGATTGAAGAAATAGTCATAGGTTATTTTTGAGCTGGGGAAGACAAGGAAATGTTTAAAAAAAATGAAAAATTTGCACCCATCACTGGTAAATTAAGTGATCACATAAGGTGCAGTTGTGCTACCCCCACAATCAATACAATTACTACTAAAATAGTGTATTCCTCAGTGTAAGGGTGGAAGAATTGGGACCTGACTGTTTGAAAAAAATAATGTATCTGTTGTCATCCCACTGGACAGTCTATATGTGATTTCTTAAAAGGTTGTATGTCCTATTTAGAGATAGTGTTGTCTGTTTAATAGAAGAAAAAAAAACTAAAACAGCTTTAATGCAACTTTAAGGTTGTAAAATCAAGCATTCAAATATTCAAGTTTTCTCTTGGAAAATTTGGTGTTCTGCGTTTCACATGCTGTGTATTTTAGGGTGTGCATTAAAGATAATTCTGAGCCTCAGAGCACCCCAGTGCCAGAGGGGATGGAGCTCCCTAGTGTGTAGCTGTGTCAGCTGGCCTGCCCAGCTCAGTGCATCTCAAACACAGCTATCATGATGTTTCTTTAAAAGGTGTCTGGTAAAATATCATTGGAAAACTAGTAGCTCCCTGATCATTGATATTCTTGTGTGATGTACGTGCAGTTAACATGTAAAGAACTAGAATAGATTCGCTGGAAATATGTGACTAAAATGTATTTAAACCAGAAATGTCAGGAAAAGTTGGTAAACAGTTTTTTTCTTAGTGAATTCCCCCTGTCTACCTAGTGAGCCATCGACAGTGGGGATACATCAGCCCTAAACTGAGCAATCAGCTCAGTGGCAGGGGTGAAGACTTTATTTGTATGGTGGAGACTAGAGACAGAATCCACCTGGAGACTTTCCTGGCTCTTGATACCAGGACAATGAACTTTGGGGGAATTGAAGAAACTGGAAAAAGACTTTGGGTTATCCTTCACCTGAGGAGGCAAAGAAACCAAGCTCGTTGGGCTCTGTGTTGGATCCTCACTAAAGACTGGCCAGGCATGCTGGGAAAATGACTGGGATGAGAAAACTACTTTGAACAAAAGTTTGTTAAGTTAGACTTTAGTCTTAGGGCTGGTCTACACTACCACTTAAGTCGATGCAACTTACATCACTCAAGGGTGTGAAAAAGACACCCCTGCTGAGCAAAGCAAGTTACAGAGACCTACGCGTTGTCCACATCGGAGCTATGTTGGCAGGAGATGCTCTCCCACTGACATTGCTTCTGCCTCTCGTGGCAGTGGAGCAGTTACGGCGAAGGGAGAATGCTCTTCCATTGGCATAGCACAGGGATGGCCAAACTGTGGCTCGTGCGCCACATGCGGCTCTTTCACAGTTAAACTGTGGCTTGCGGTGCCTCCCAGAACCCCATCTCCCTTTCTCCACCTACCAGGCTGGGGGGC
>NW_020679345.1:0-1612 GCF_002925995.2 Terrapene triunguis | reverse complement strand
GAAGGATCAGTCGGTAAGTGTTTTAAACATGTAAACATTTATTTTGATCAGAACAGGAATGGAATATTAACAATGGGTTTTTCATGATTACTTTGCCCTAGGCGCTTTACTTTTTAGTCCTTGCCAGTGCAACTACTGCAAAAGTATCTCAAAATGTCCGGTTTTGCATGATTACTTTGCCCTAGGCGCTCTACTTTTTAGTCCTTGCCGGTGCAGCTACTGGAAAATTCTGTCAATATGTCTGGGAATAGAGCAGAAATCCTCCTGGGACATCTCCACGAAGCTCTCCTGGAGGTAAATTGAAAGCTTTTGCATTAGGTTCCTGGGGAGAGCGGCCTTATTGCGTCCTCCATGGTAGGAAACTTTTCCGCGCCAGGCTAGCAGCAAGTACTACGGGATCAGTGCCTCTCACAGCATGGCCGCATACGGCCCTGGTTTTTGCTGGCATTCACGCAGCATGCGGTCTTTCTCTGTGTCCGAAATCCTAATCAGAGTGATATCACTCATGGTGACCTGCTTTAAATTAGGGGAATGTTAGTATTGGGACTGATTGCCTGTTCCTTTACATAACTGTAAACGGCGGTTTACAGCTACGCGGTGGAGGCGGGAGAGGGGCAGCATACAGGGATCTTTCCCGGGGACAGCCGCAAGGGGGGTGGGACAGGGGCAGAGTTCATGCTGGCCGGAGTGCCGGCAGCAGGAACTGGCCAACACTAGGGGCATTGCTTTGAACATGAAAAGGGGGCACTGCTATAAATTAAGCTTTCAGCAGCCAAAAGTCTACGGCTTACCATGTCTGCCTGCTAGCCAAATTCCGCTGTCCTGCCCCGCTAGTGTGATCTGTACTCCAAGACCCCAGGCACTAAATGGGAAGGCCGAAAATTCAACCTTGTCCTGAGTGCGCATGTGATAGGTGCTGTGCATGGTCTTGTTCACAGAGAAAGACTATATTCATTGTTCACAAAAATGTATCTTTGTGAGGAATTCACTCCCTTTTTCCCATCCCACAGCTGCGAGTGTCTCCCGACCTACCCCGGCATCCCCCTCCCAGAGGCTGGCACAGATTAGGCGCCGAAAGAGAAGGACACGGGACGAGATGTTCTCCGAACTTATGGGCTGCTCCCGAACCGAGGTGGCACAGCAGACCCAGTGGAGGGAGAACATGTCCCAATACCAGCGATCACACAGCGAACGGGAGGACAGGAGGCATCAGGAAGACCAGCAGGTGACTCAAATGCTGCTTGGACTAATGAGGGAGCAAAGGGACACGCTCCGGCACCTTGTAGATGTTCTGCAGGACCAGAGGCAGGAGGACAGAGCACCGCTGCAGTCTCTCTCTATCCGCCCTCCCCCGCCACAAAGTCCCATCCCCCCCTCACTCAAAGTCCCAAGAAGGAGGGGCGGCAGGGGCCGTGAAAACAGTCACTTCACCCCTGCAGACTGCTTAAGTACCAGACGGCTTTCATTCCCAAAGTTTTGATATGTCCTTTCCTTCAGTCCAAAAGCACCTCACCCAAGCCCCAGTCCCAGTGTCATCCCCTAACTGTGTAACTGCTAATAAAAATTATGTTTCTGTTAATTACTGTTTCCGTCATGTTCTTTTAGAGAAGAG
>NW_020679344.1:0-6833 GCF_002925995.2 Terrapene triunguis | reverse complement strand
TTTTTCCAATTTTATGCTGATGTCGTTTACCTCATGTTATTAAACATTTTCTGCTACACTCAGACTCCGTGCTTGCGAGAGGGGAAGTATTGCCTCTTAGAGGTACCCAGGGGGGTGGTATGTAATTGTCCCAGGTCACTGGGTGGGGGCTCGAGCCGGTTTTGCATTGTGTTATTGAAACGGAACCCCTAGATACAGAACCCGGCCCTTGTTGCTGCCAACTTAGATGGGCAGAAGGGTTACATTTTTGGGGGCTCGTCCGGGATCCCTGGGTCAGTACCCCTCGCAAGCACCTGTTGAGTGTTCTACTGCATTGGGAAACAATTGTGGTTATATTTTGAGGAAATTACTGTTTGTATAATGGCTAATATGTCAGGTTTGTTGGGCCCCGGCCCTGCAGCCTCTAGCTCAGGGGCCGCAGCCTCAGCCAATGATTGGGCAAAAGCACTGGGGCAAATATTGGAAAAGGTTGTGCTGTCCCAGGCTATGTTAAACTCTTGTCGTGAATTAAGATTATTTGCTGGGGCAGAGGAGTTCGAACCCTGGTTGGAGCATACCACTGAAATGCTGCAGGAGTGGGCCGTACCTGATGCAGAAAAGCGAAGATGTCTAATAGAGAGCCTCAGTGGCCCAGCATTAGATGTGATTCGCACCCTGAAGCTCATTGACCCTGGGGTCAGTGTGAAGGACTGCCTAGAGGCCCTTGATCATACCTTTGGGAGCGTGGAGGGCCCTGAAGACAGTTACTGTAAGTTCCTTAATTCCCGACAGCAAATTGGCGAGAAGATTTCAGCCTATATACAGAGGCTGGAGAGACTGCTTCAGAGAGCTGTCATGAGGGGAGCAGTGACTGCTGAACAGATGGATCGGACCAGACTGGCTCAAATTGTAAGAGGAGCTCAGTATCAGAACCCGATTCTACTCCATCTCCGGCTAAGAGAACGACGGGAACATCCCCCAAGTTATTCCCAGCTGATAAAGGAGGTCAGAGAAGAGGAAGAAAGGCAGGCTGCCAGCGAGTTTTGGGAAGCCCAAACATTGGAGCCAGCCGGCACAACACCACTGCAAACGGCCAGTGTACTGATGGTGAGCACCACAGAGGAACTTGCCCAACAAATGCAGGTCCTGACAGAACGGATAGCTGAACTGCAAAGCACCATTGACCGAGCTAAGATTTCCAGGAATGAGGCGCCTCTGACTGTGGCGATGGAGAAGTCACCATTTAGAGCCACCATCCCACCTGGGCGAAGGGGGAAAGGACAATTCTTCTGCTACCGATGTGGTCAGGACGGACACAGTGCTGCCAAGTGCCATAATGAAGAAAACCCCTCCTTAGTGTATGGAAAGCTGAGGATCAGTTGGGAGAGATCCGGTAGCTGCCAGAGAGTCCGGGGACGGGGACCACCCAGGCCTGCAGGAGTTGAAGATCCCCCCAGAAACGACCGTCCAGCTGGGATCCCCGCAGGACTGATAGGGCCTCGAGCAGAGGTCATGGTGAAGATTGAAGGGGCGGAGTGTAAAGCCGTGCTTGACACTGGATCTCAAGTGACTATTATATTTCAGTCATTCTACCAACAGATGCTTAGGCACCTGCCTATACAGCCACTGACTGGCGTTGGTCTGTGTGGCCTCAGCATGGATGAATACCCCTACCAAGGGTATGTCATAGTGCACCTGGAATTCCCAGAGGAGGTTGCTGGGGTAAGAGAAGAGGTGGACACAGCTGCATTAATATGCCCTGACCCTAAAGGGACCTCGGATGTGTCTGTGCTGATAGGGACCAACTCCAGTCTCTTCAAGGTGCTCGCGGATTACTGCAGACGACGGGCTGGGGACCAGTACCTGAATACCCTGATGATCCATACGCTTTGTGCTGAAGCCTATAGGAAGATTGAGGGTGCTAAAAAGGAGACATCTGAGCTACCCATTGGGGCGCTGAAGTACATGGGCACAACCCCCTTAGTAGTGCCTGCAAGGACAGGGCAGGAAGTGCTTGTCATGAGTACCCGGCTGAAAGGCAGTAAAGGGGCATTAGCAATGGTAGAGCAGCCAGTTGAAGGAGAGCTCCCAGAAGGAGTGCTGGTCCCCAGTGGAGTCATAACCCTACCTGCTGAAGCCCAGGAAAAGGTGACTATACTGATTGCTAATGAAACAAGTCGAGATGTTGTTGTGAAGCAAGGACAAAAGATAGCAGACCTCTTCGAGCCTGAATCAATTGTAAAACCCCAGTGTGAGACTCAAGTTCCCACAATAGACCCAGCAAAGTTTGACTTTGGAGATTCACCGTTGTCCGAGGAGGGGAAAGATCGCCTGAGGAGGAAACTTTGTGAAAGATCCAAGGTGTTCTCATTGCATGAGTGGGATGTGGGATGTGCAAAAGGAGTAGAGCACAACATCAGACTACATGACTCTCGACCTTTCAGGGAGAGATCTAGGAGGATTGCCCTCTCCGAGATGGAAGATGTGCGACAACATCTTCAGGAGCTGGCTGCGAATGGCATCATTACAGAGTCCCGCAGCCCATACGCCTCACCCATTGTGGTGGTCCGTAAAAAGAATGGGAAAATCCGGATGTGTATTGACTACCGCACCCTAAACCGCCGTACTGTGGTTGACCAGTACACAATGCCCCGAGTCCAAGATGCCTTAGACTGTTTGCTAGGAAGCCAGTGGTTCTCTGTGTTGGATCTTCGGAGTGGATACTACCAGATCCCTCTGGGTGAAGAAGATAAGGAGAAGACAGCCTTCATCTGCCCATTAGGGTTTTATCAGTTTGAACGCATGCCCCAAGGGATTTCTGGAGCACCTGCCACATTTCAACGTCTTATGGAGAAAGTTGTGGGAGACATGAATTTACTGCAAGTGTTAGTTTATTTGGATGACCTGATTGTGTTTGGAAGAACCTTGGAGGAGCACGAAGAAAGACTTCTTAAAGTGCTTGATAGGTTAGAGGATTATGGTTTGAAGCTTTCAATTGACAAATGCCAGTTCTGCAGGACCTCAGTGAAGTATGTGGGTCACATCGTGTCCCAAGAGGGTGTGAGTACTGATCCCGATAAAATAGAAGCACTCACTACATGGCCATGTCCAAGTAACTACAGAGAACTCAAGACCTTTCTTGGGTTTAGTGGCTACTACCGCAGATTTGTGAAAAACTATGCTACGATTGTAAAACCTCTGAATGATCTTACCAGGGGATACCAGTCCAGCAGGAACAAATCTAAGACCAAGAATAAGGGGAGGTCCCCAAAGCCTCCTGTGCAGAGACACTATGGCCCCTTCGAACCATTTGGGCCACGGTGGGATGAGAGATGTGAAAGGGCTTTTCGAGAAATCATTACTTGCCTAACTCATGCTCCAGTCTTAGTCTTTGCTGACCCAAGCAAACCATTTATCCTGCATACTGATGCCAGTTTGGAGGGTCTGGGAGCAGTACTGTACCAGGAACTGGAAGGAAAACGTAAACCTGTAGCCTTTGCCAGCCGAGGACTGTCTGATAGTGAAACTCGCTATCCCACCCACAAGCTGGAGTTCTTGGCCTTGAAATGGGCCATCACTGAGAAATTTCGAGACTACTTATATGGTGCTCAGTTCCAGGTGTGGACAGACAACAACCCACTGACCTATGTGTTAACAAGTGCTAAGCTGGATGCTACAGGGCAAAGATGGGTGGCCGCTTTGGCTAGCTATGACTTCAGCATTCAATACCGATCAGGGAGAAGCAATGTAGATGCAGATGCATTGTCCAGGCGTCCACAGGCACCAGGAGTTGCTGTGATACCCACAGATGGAGTGAGGGCTATTTGCAGTGTGAGTCGCCGGGAGCCAGAGTCCCATGAGAGTCTTCATGGATGTGCTGCAGAAGCTTTGGGCCTGCCCCCTGAATGCGTGCCTTCTGCTTCAGTGAACTATATTGCGTTGGACCAATCTCCTTTGCCCATGCTCAATGCAGCGGACTGGCAGGAAGCCCAGCTGCAAGATATTGACATTCGTGATACACTACTTGCCAAAAGGGAGGGGCGAAGCCCAGCTGTGGTTGTCCCACCTAACCCGGAGGGTAAACTACTATTGAGAGAATGGACCAAACTGAAACTGATTCAGGGAGTGCTACACCGAGTGACCACAGACCCTTTACAAAAGCAACGAGCACAGCTAGTGCTGCCAAAAGAGTACAGAGCCCTGGCCATGAGGGCCCTGCATGATGACTTTGGACATTTAGGGATGGAGAGGACCCTGGAACTTCTTCGTAGTAGGTTCTATTGGCCTCGGATGGCTGAAGATGTTCGCAGGAAATGTGAGACCTGCGCTCGATGTGTTAAAAGGAAAACTCTGCCCACGCGGGCTGCATATCTGAAGAACATCACCAGCAACAAACCTCTGGAGCTGGTATGCATTGATTTCTTGTCTTTAGAAGTAGACAAGAGAAATATTGGGAACATTCTAGTAGTGACTGACCATTATACGCGATATGCGCAGGCATATCCCACACGTGATCAGAGGGCCACCACTGTTGCTCGAGTACTGTGGGAGAAATATTTCTCAGTTTATGGATTTCCAGCCCGGATACACTCGGATCAGGGGCGGGACTTTGAGAGTCACCTTCTGAAGGAGGTGCTGAGGATAGCAGGAATTAAAAAGTCTAGGACAACGCCTTATCACCCTCAAGGTGATCCACAGCCAGAGAGGTTCAACCGAACCCTATTAGATATGTTGGGGACTTTGCGGCCAGAGCAGAAGGCAACCTGGAGCCAACATGTCGCATTTCTGGTGCACGCCTACAATGCCACAAAGAATGATGCTACAGGAGTCACCCCATATCTCTTAATGTTTGGGCGAGAACCAAGATTACCCATAGACCTGTGCTTTGGTGTATCAGAGGATGGAGATAGCTATGAAACTCATCAGCAATATGTATCCCGACTAAGAGAAAAGCTGCGGGATGCTTATCACTTAGCTACATCTGCGGCTCGGAAGAACGCAGACCGGAACAAACATCGATATGATGCTAGGGTACGTCTGCAAGAACTCCAGCCGGGGGACAGAGTCCTGCTGCGAAATTTGGGTATTACTGGCAAACACAAGATAGCTGACAGATGGAAGGCAGTACCTTACTTGGTGATGGAAAAGCTAGGAGACCTGCCGGTCTACAAGATCAAACCTGAAGATGGTCCAGGGCAGACAAAGACAGTGCATAGAAACCTTTTGCTCCCTGTGGGGGAATTGGTAGACACCCCGTATGAGAGGGGCCACAACAGGGCAACCGGGCGGAACGAAGGTGCTGGACCAAAGCTGCCCTCCAACATGGACAGCCAGCCCCCTGTAGCTAACCTACCCCTATGCAGCACATGCGAGAGTGAGTCTGAGGAGGAAGACACAACCATGGTGTATCCTGGGATGGAGACAAGATCTCAGTCTCGATCAGCATCAAAAGAGAGCTCCTCCTCTTCCGCCCTAAACCCCATGGCAGAAGTATTTAGGCCCATTCCTGACACCCCTGGGCCACTGGTGGGACCCCCATGTGATGACACACACAGGTTATTGGACAATGGAGACATACAGGTGGAGGATGTCCTGGGCACCTTGGACCCTCCACTGTTAGAACTAGAACTGCAGGGGCCTATGCCAATAGCTGAGGGGCCCTCAAAGGAAACCTCTCCATCCATCGTTCAAGAGGCTGTCCCCCCTACCACGGCAACAGAGATTCTCAATAGACGAGACAGGGTAATAAGACCAGTAAAACGGTTGACTTATGATGCACCTGGGGTGACTAGTGAGGAACCAATATGTTTAGCACACAGGCTTGTGGAAGCTAGAGTGGGCTATCTGAGGCCCTTTGGAGGGATCCAGTGAGTTGGTATAATAGGGAGTGTGATTTGTCGGGACGACAAATTCTCGGCTGGGGGGAGGATGTAAGCAGAGTCAGGATGAGCTCTACCCTGACATCTGGTGGTGAATTATGGCGAGTGTGGAAAAGAACTCCAGGGGCGGATCTTGTTTGCATAGGCCCACCCACACGCATAGCATGAGCCCACAACAACCGAAAGTGGTTACTTTGGCTGGTGTGGGATCCCCAGTTTCTCTGTTATTGGGGCAGGAAGAATAAAGTTTTGTTACCCTGATTCTGTGAATCAAGGCCAGTGGAACTGTTGTATGACAGAAGGACTGAGTGAATCCTTCACCATTACCTAAGTAGCATTTGCTTGTCAAGGGGCATGGGTTACAAAACCCAGTGAATTGAGAGAGGATGGGGACAGGTATTTGTACCTGATGGTATGGGCCCCCTCTGAGGGTTTGAAGCACCAATTGCACCGCCTCCTCTCTCCACTGTTGAATGTCAGAGCTAACTTTGATTCCCTTAGCAGTCTAGTTACAGGCTGCTGAGCTGAATTCACTTTGGGCCAATGGTGCATCAGCACTGGGGCTCCCCTACTATACTATGAGCTGAAATCACAAAAGAGCTGATGTTCTTAAGAGCTGAGATCACTGAGTGCTGTGTTAACTAGTGGGGGAGCCTGAAGCTATATTGCTCAGCAGCTGGTGGAGCAATTTGTGGGGACGACTGGAGGAGCAGTGAGCGGCGTGGAGCCTTGCGGGGCCGGTTGGAGTGGCCCAAGGAACGGCGAGCGGAGCTGTTTGTGGGGACGGCTGGAACGGCTCACAGGTCGGTGAGCGGAGCGGAGCGGAGCAGCTTGTAGAGCGGAGCAGTTCGTGGGCTGGCAGGAAAGTGGACTGGCTCATGGTTAAGGCTGCGGCGGAACCCCCACGGAGAAACAGACGGCTGGCCAGCCTTGGATCACGTAAGGTGCCCCTTAACACCCTGCGTACCCCCCCCC
>NW_020679343.1:0-5122 GCF_002925995.2 Terrapene triunguis | reverse complement strand
GTCATGCATTGCAGTTCTTTTCTGACAGTTCTGTTTCTGCTTCCACAACCCTCCCTTTTGTACTTCTAGTACAACAAACATTCTCAAACCTCTATTTGCATTAAGTCCTGGACTTCAGATTCTACATCAGATGCAACAATCTTAGGGGTTCTGATTGGATGTAATGACAATGCATGATTAGCATAAACATGAAAGGTATTACTATTATTACATCTTTTACAACAATAATAACATAATCCTAAGCTAACTAGTAGCAACACAAGCAATAACATTCCCATAGCAATAATATAATGGGGTTGTTGTACAGTCTTAGTCACAAAGCACAATACATCATACTTAGTACATAAAGTGGATACTCTATAAGCTGTCTGGAAAACATACTTTTCAACTTGATATATATTTTGAAGCATGTGAATTTGCCCTTGTACTTCAGAGATTTTTTTGAATCTCTGGTAACAGTGAAAACAAATTCTGAAATCTATCAGGTACTAAACTAGTCCAATTAAAGGGTATCTGGAACGTAAGGGCTACTTGGAAAACTCTATCTGCAGGCCAGTAAATAATATGATTGCCTGCAGTGGTAATGAGATTAAAATGCATGTCTTGTAATGTGGTGTCATTAACATACACACAGCTATCATTAGCTTGAAAAAGTAAGTGTCCTGTCAGGGTAGTTCCTTGTCCCCTACCCTCCCAGCAAACGTAGTCATAAACAGTGACAACTGCTCCTGGCTTCAGTTTACATATACACTGAAGCTGTGGGGGTTCTAATGGCCAAAATGTCCATAGACTACCTAACCCCATCCAAATGTCAGGTGTAATCCCAGGAGCACTGACTAAAAATCGATTGGGCATACCAGGAGGTCTAATTTCCCAGATGTCTCGGTGAATTACCCAATCCCACATGCATCCTCCCCATGGACCCGGCAGGATTCGGTATGTGGGAGCCCACACCCCCTTTACCGGTCCATATGCTTGGAAGGAGCATTGAGAACGTCCGCACTTCCACCCAAAAAGTTTCCAAGTAAGTCTCAAGGGCCACAGATCAGATGGTACTCCTGATGTGTCTGTAAGGGCAGTGGGCCAAGCCTGATGTTCTAGATCATTCCGAATGGCCATCAGCTGGTCATTCAGGAAATCCTGAATCTCTGAACATGCTAGATCCCACTGCAATGCCTTCCCAGCCTCAGTGATATTCAATACCATCTCTGTCAGCAACTTCTGGGTCATTGAACTAAGGGCGGAAATAACATGTAACTCACCAACTTCAGCCTGTACCTGGGTTAGTTGTGCTCCAGAAACAAGGCCAATGGCCTTCTCTAGTTGCCCCAATTTCTCATCATGTTCTTGGTTCTTAAAAATATTCCAAACTGCTGCTGCACTATTGGCCCCATCCCACAGGGATCCGGTCAAATCTCTCTTCTTTCTAGAAGAAATAACCCAAGCCCTCTGTTGTGCTAATCTAATGGCAGCCCCCTGTGAGCAATTTGGGTATTCGTTTAATTGTTCACTAATTGGGTGACCAAATAACAATAAGGGCCTCTCTCATTTAACACAGTGCAAATTCCAGGAACATTCACTATAGAACCCATCAATTGCAATTATTAATTCTTGGGGTTCGCTGGTAGTGATATCATATACTTTTATCTCCACTGATCCATTCAATTGTTCGCTTATATGGGATATCCTGAACCTTAAAAATATATATTTTCAAACAATATTTAAATAAATCACTAAAGTGTGAAGGCCTTCTGGGGAAAATGCACATCCTATCCACAATTCAATTTCCACAACACTAGCCACATCAATTTCTACACAAGGTGTAACTATTTCTTTTGTGCTTACAAAATCTCTATGCACCCCTAGTAAAGTGACAGCTCGACCACACAGAGCCAGGGGCACTGTCCTTCTCTCTCTTTTTACCAGATCTTTTATCTGCTATTTTGTTACCCAAAAACAAATTCAAATCTTTTATTCTCCTGGCTTTGACTACCCTGCTGCAGCCACAACCTTTGGTCTTTAGTTAAAACATTTTAAATCTTGTAAAGCATTAAGTCACCTTAAGGATTAAATGCTAAATACCTTAAACAACACTAGTCTCCTGGGTCTGGCAAAAGTATTCTCAGTTTTGCAACGTTAAAACAATACCAATTCATCTCAAACTTATAAAACACAGATTGTACACAGCAGGAGTGTTCTTCAGCAAATTAGACTAACGTATTCATAGTCGAATAATTCCACTTAAATAACCTCTTGCCTGAATTACTTACAGACATTCCTACCAAGTTTCACTGCTTGATTCCCTCTAGCAACTACAGAGTACACTTCTCACTCTCTTTTCTTAAATCACTTGCTTGTCTCCCAAACCGACACCCAATCAACTCAGATTTTACCATTCCAATTATTGTCCTGGGGATTTGAAATCCCCATGCTTATAATTAATTACTCTTTTCCTTCCACTATGCCCTCAAAATTTCCAACCTGTTTTGCAATCTCTCTATCTGTTGCCTGCCCGCTTGGGCCCGATCCTGCTTTTCTCGCTGAACCGTCCCTTCCATGGGCACCGGCTTTTTCACTACCAATTTAGATAGGAGGGTGGGCTTCTCAACTAGCCTCCACCCTTCCTGGTCTCTTCTCTTAAACATTCTTACTCACAAGGCTACCCGAGTCCTCCCTCGTGTGGCTTGCCACTTGGGCAAAACGCATGGCCCATTGGCGTTTAACTATTCAATTTTCTCTTGTGGCAAACACACTGCTCTTACAGCATATGCAAACACAAATGGTTAAATTCTGACAAGTCCCTGAAGGACCGGTACTTGCTTAGCCAGTGCTTCCTTTTCTGCCTGGAAGTCCTGTCTCAAGGCTTGCAACTTGCCCTGGGCATAGGTTTGAGTTGCTGCCTGGTTCATGATCTATGCTCTTAATTGTTCAATTCTAGTTATCAAGTATACAACTCTTCCTATTTCTCCAACTTCTCTATTGCCCAGTCCTGCTACGACTGGGGTAGATCCACCTGACACCCTTCCCGGTCAACCGGGGTGGAGAGAGGAATGCTAAATCCCTCTCCGGTTCTCAGACTTACTGCGGCTGAGAGTGGGCACACTTTCATACTCACACACGTACGTCCAGACTGGTCACGTCTGTGTATAACGTTGAGAGAAGGTGCTGTGCAATCTCCAACTTGCTTCCTCTCTTGGGAGGGCAGTTCTTTTACACCCTGAGGTCTCCTGGGGCGTCTTTTCAGTGGTTCCAGTCCAGGCCGGCTGCCTGTGGCTTCTTCAGTGTCCCCAAACCACGCCGGCTCCAGGGTCGCAAAGGCAGACTGTTGGATCTCACTGGACAGTTAAGCTTTGCAAATGTAATCTCAGCACTGTAACTTGTATTGCCTTTGGTTTGACTATGTCTATATTTTTTCACAGCCAGCTGGGGCCGAAAGCAGTTTTTCTTTGTACTTAGCCTGGTCTGCATTGATTCTTGACCTTGAACGCAGATTAACTTTCTCTTTATCTCTGGACCAAGCTGAATTTCAAATTAACCCGTTCCTTTCCTCAATAGACAAATTGCTCCCATTGTGTGTCAGAGGCTTTTTGGTGATTAAAAGCTCCTCTGAGATGTATGATCTTATCTAGATTGAAGGTACCTTCTAGTGGGCATTGTTTAGATGGATTTTCACGCGTGTAATGATTCCAATTCTCTAAATACCTGCAGGTTTTAGGACCGTAATGTACGTACATGAAATAAACTGGGGTACCCTTAGGGGGTGAAAGGGAATCCTTAGACTGTCCCCCACCCATTTTCCAATCACACACACAGGGAGGAGGATGCCCTGTCCGCGCTAGCGGCACATAAACTAAGGATCTCTCCCTACAGGGTATTCACACAGGAGAGACTAACGAGGGTAACCATGACCTCCTACACCTCCCTTCAGCAAAGAGCGTCGGCTAATCTCAGAGAGACGGCGCCGCATACTCTGTTGCATCCAGGGTCAGACTGTCAGTGGCTCACACGGAGTGGAAAAAGGGGAGGGAAGATGGGTTCACACACTCCTAGACCCAGGCAGCCTCCTCGCCGGACGATGCCAGGCCGAGTTAGCGTACCGTGGGTCGGATCTCCTAAAAGATCCTCTAGTTACCGGGCTTGCGTTAGAGTAGTTCTGGTCACGAGCCAAAAGACTTCGCAGAGTACTCTGGGCGTCTTCCGGTAACACTCAATTCACACTGGTGCACACACAAACACAGCACCACAGACAGACACACAGACACAGCAAGATCTTGCTCCAGGTACTATCCCAAGTACCTCAGGTACTATTCCCAAGTACCTCGATGCATCACTTGAGGCGGTAAAAACCCCTCTTGAGGCGGTACACAACCCCTCTGTCCGGACTATGAGGCGGTAAAAACCCCTCCTGCTGAGGCAGTAACAACCCCTCAACACAGGTGCAATCCTATGCACCTCGCATATGCATACAGGGGGCGGCAAACAATTCCCCTACGCCGCTCAGCATCTGACCTTGCTGCACAGTCAATAAGTTCGGATGGCGTGAGCCCAACAGGGACAGACGGCCCCACGGACAGTCCTCCTCCGACACCCCAATAGAGATTTCAAAAGGTCTCCTACCTCTATTGTGGCGCCATGGGGTTCGAAGGGGAACGATCCGTAGCAACTGCCGGTGCCTCTGTGGGCGTTGCCATCCCGGACGAGCCCCCAAATTGTCGGAGAAAAACTGAGTTCTCACTTTTTGTTTGGGTACAGCAAGTCAGATGCTTTATTAACTCTCACAATTGTGCAGAGGGAGAGAGCTAAGCAGGTCTCTCTCAACAGTAAACAATTACAGCAAGCATTTATACCTTTTGTTATAGACAATAATGAGCAACAACTGCATTTTGTTTATACATAGGTCATTCTGATATCTTGTTTTGCTCACTAATGTAGACTCTTAGTCTACATTCCATATTATCTACACAAGGTCGCAATAACTTCTCACACAGTTCTTTCTCACCCGCCTCACACAATCCTCGCTTCTACAAATCTCGCGTTATCAGGGCTACAGTTAGCCTGACTCTTGCTAACAAACTGTCATGCATTGCAGTTCTTTTCTGACAGTTCTGTTTCTGCTTCCACA
>NW_020679342.1:0-1661 GCF_002925995.2 Terrapene triunguis | reverse complement strand
AAAGTCTGTGCTGTGAGCATGGCCCCTGCTCAGTGAGTCTCTGCACATAGTCTGGCTGCTCTGTGCAGCTGTGCAGGGACCGAACCACAGGATGAACCGACAGGGCCCTAAGCATCTGCAGAGTCTCCTGTGCAGATACCTCTTCCCCCGCCCAGCAGTGAGCTCTCCCCAGCCTGACCCCAAGCTAGCAGCCCAGCAAAGCTGGGATGTGTCACACGCTGTGATGTGGGATTGAATAACCCGCTCACACAAATTTATTTTTGTTCTCACACATTAACCTGCCTCCTTCTCTCTCTTGCTCCATTTAATCTGCTCTCATGAGGTTTCCAGGGGAGTTTATTTTCATAGTTGTGCATTTAAAGGCCAGAAGGAACCAATGGGACCATCTAGTCAGAACGTCTGCACTGCCCAGGCCAGAGATCCCTGCATTGAGCTACTAACTTCTGGCTGAGCAAGAGCCTGTCTGGTAGAAAAAGGTGTCCCCTCTCGGTTCAAAGACTCCAAACTGGCTCACATTTCTAAACACTAGGATAGCTGTGGCTAATTAATGAAAGGGGACCAAGGGGAAGGGAGATGCTGCACTGGGACAGAGCAACTGGAGATAGGCCCTGAGGTTTAGCTCTAGCTGCAGGTCCTAAACTAAGCTTCCGCAGAGTTTAGGGTGTGGAGTTGGGGTTCTGGTTTGGGTCTATGATAGAGACAAGCCCAAGGCCACACAGTTAGGATCTAAGCTCCATCAAAGCCTAGGTGTGGGGTCTCTCCCTCTGAGACCAAAAGCGCAGTAGGTACCAGAAAGAATTATTCACAGTCTGACTGAGGAGGGAAAGAAGATGCTCTATTGGGGTGGTTGGGCCACCTAGTGGTGAATGGGGAAGAGGTGGAGCTGTTGGTCTTGGCAGAGATTTCAAGAAGCTGAATGGAGCGTCCAAATCTGGTGAGTACCCAAGACCTAACACTGACAGACTGACTGAGCAGCTAGCCCAGACCACAGACATACCCAGGATAGACTTTAGCAAAGTATGCAGTGACGTTTAATGATCTAAGCAAGTTGTCTTGGCAGGGATGGGATTGTATCATACCTGACTGTACAGCACCACGTGCACCAGTGGCACTGAGGAAACAACACATTCACAGTGACAACTACACCAGGGTCAGCTGACAATTTTACATTAAGACCATGTTCAATAGAAAACTACATTTTTGACTAAATGTTTTGTTTATTTTATGTATTTATTTATTTATTTGTGGAGTCTCTGATTTCTTTGAACATTTTTGATTTTTTGCTGGAAAATCAAAAGACCCAAAATATTTCTTTTCTTTTTTTGTAAGTTTTCAGCATTTTTTTTTTCCATTTTCAGTTGCCAAAACCTGATTCCCCCCACCCCCCAACCCACTTTTCAGGTTATCAGTTTTTCAATGAAACGTTAAAATTTTATTGCTGAAAATGTCAATAGAAATTCATGTAAATTTACACAGGGAAAAAATTCCATGTTCTACCCCACCCCAGAGTGCACCATCTTCACTCTTCGCTGGTGGAATCTGCCAATGCTCCGTTCTGCCCTGTGCCTACATGATTCCCCCGTGATCTCTTACAGGTTAATGCACGTTAGCCTGAAGGACTGTGTGAGGAGTGTGGGACTGTTGGTAACCATAGAATCATA
>NW_020679341.1:0-1079 GCF_002925995.2 Terrapene triunguis | reverse complement strand
TGGCAGTTCATAGCCCCGGCACCTCTGGGCCTGGCCGTTCATAGCCCCGGCACCTCTGGGCCTGGCAGTTCAGAGCCCCGGCACCTCTGGGCTTCCTGCGTCAGTTATGAATGTAAAAAAAAACTGTTTGAGCCCCGGCACCTCTTTCATTACAAATTAAGCCCTGAGCTGCTGTCTGTGGGTCCGAGCACTCGCTGGATTCCACAGTGTCCCATCGGTGGGAAATGGTGTTGAAAGCCCCGAGTGCTGCTGCGCCCAGGGAATTTACGCCCACCAGTCCCGCTGCTACTCCCTGGACTCTGTCCCTCATCCCAGCCATCTCCCTGGCATCTCAGTCACCCAGCCTAGGAGCCTGCCAAGGCTACAGCGCCCCAACCCCTCCTCAGCTTTCCAGAGCTGCCAGCCACTCCCCTGCCTCATGCCTGCAGGCTGAGCCACAGAAACATACACAGAGGGTCAGCCCTGAGCATCTTGTGATTGTAGTGATGAGTGGTTGGCTCCATAGTTGTCCCAGCTCTGGGCATGCTGGAGGCCTGGGGATGTGCTCAGGGCATGAGAGAACACAGACAGGGGTGGGATTACACCGAGAAAAGGGCAGAGAGAATTCCAGGCATTAGGTCCAGGCACAATGCAGGCTGAGGGACACATGGAGCCACTAGGACCTACAGCAGCCATGGGCGCACCAGGGGCGTAGAGACGCAGGCAAAAAAGCAGTGTTATACCAGCCATGGGCACACCATGGGCGTTGGGATGTAGGCGGAGGAGCAGTGTTATACCACCAGTAGGCACACCATGGGCGTTGGCATGTAGGCGGAGGAGCAGTGTTATACCAGCCATGGGCACACCAGGGGCCTAGGGACGAAAGTGGAGAAGCAGTGTTATACTAGCCATGGGCACACCAGGGGTGTTGGGATGTAGGCGGAGAAGCAGTGTTATACCAGCCATGGGAACACCAGGGGCGTAGGGACGCAGGCGGAGGAGCAGTGTTATACCAGCTGTAGGCACACCAGTGGCATAGGGACACAGGCGGAGGAGCAGTGTTATACCACCAGTAGGCACACCAGGGGTGTAGGGATGTA
>NW_020679340.1:0-1960 GCF_002925995.2 Terrapene triunguis | reverse complement strand
TCATCTGGTACCACTGAGAACAGTCTAGATCCATCCTCTTTGGAACCACCTTTCAGGTAGTTTAAAGCAGCTATCAAATCCCCCCTCAGTCTTCTCTTCTGCAGACTAAACAATCCCAGTTCCCTCAGCCTCTCCTCATAAGTCATGTGCTCCAGCCCCCTAATCATTTTTGTTGCCCTCCGCTGGATTTTTTCAAATTTTTCCACATCCTTCTTGTAGTGTGGGGCCCAAAACTGGACACAGTACTCCAGGTGAGGCCTCACCAATGTCGAATCCCCTCCAGTGCACTCGCATCACAAAAGGCTAAGGCACAAAATGAGTTACACCTACCAAGAGACATAAGGCAACAAGAAGAGGTTCTCTAAAATACACTTTCTTTCATCTTTCTCTTCCTCTTACTGTAAGTCTTCTATATATTGGGGAAGGAAATCCAACAACAGATGATGTCTGAGGAATTCAATGTCTATTTTGCTTCAGTCTTCACTAAAAGTAGTAATTGTGACAAGATGCTTAACAACATTCACATTAAGAACAAGGGGGGGGGGAAGGAATACAAGCCAGAACAGGGAAAGAACAGGTTAAAACATTTAGAGAAGTTAAATGTATTCATTTCAGCAGGGTCTGGTTATAGACTAACAAATTTATTTGGGCATAAGTTTTCGTGGGCTAAAACCCACTTCATCAGATGCGTGGAGTGAAAAATACAGTAGGCAGGTATATATATTACAGCACATGAAAAGTTAGGAGTTTACTTTTTGTAGTGCTAACTCCCATCTTTTCCATGTGCGTAATATATATACCTGCTTGTCTGTTACAGCTGTCCCCCTGTTGGATTCCTTTCCCCCCCTTCCTTTCTGTTTGTGCTAAGTGGCCGCCCCCCCTGCCATGGAACTGACCAAAGTCACAGCCTGGCCCTGCTCATGAAAATGGCTTGTGCAGACTGACTGGAGCCATTGCTCTGCTCAGGGAGGTGGGGGCTTTTTCGCTCCTTTGTCTAGCTTCTTTGTTCGGACCCGGCTCGGTGTAGGGTGCTCTGCCCACGTATGCAAGACCTAAAGTGGCCACATAGCTGAGCATATGAGTCATACCTGTGACTCAGAACTTGCCCAGACATGTCCTGTGCCTACCTGCAGTTTCCCTGCCTTCTCTCCTCCCCTGGATTAAGGGGAACCAATCAAAGTTACTGGCGGGAAACTGCCTGAGTTTGCCCTTAAAACCAGACATTTTCTGATAAGACCCCCGGAGAAGGTCCTTGCTTTGCCACCTGGTCTGATCAGCTAGGGGTCTTTGGGGAGCCCTCTCCCCGCTCTCGTTTGTTTTTGAGCATACCCCCGTTTTAAACTCCCCTCCCACGAACAACAAATTTGTGCCTGGAGATCTCCTGATTATTGTAAGCGAATCGAGTCCTCTCTGCGTCCTCTGATGCTGAAACTGCTGTTCCTGCTGCTGCTTTGGGGATTGGTAAGGAAAAACCTCTTGCACACTCCCCTTGTTCTGGCTGCTGGCTTTCTTTCCCCAGCAGGCAAACCCAAGCTCCCCTCTTGGAGCTGTATCCTGGGCACACACCACTCTGCCCTCTGGAACTACCCCTAGTATAAGGTGCACCCATTAGGTTAGGGTTAGCCTTTAGTCTAGATAAATTGTAATTTCATTTTGCATAGCTGTAGTTAAGTTAGGTTTAGAAAATTGCTTGCATTGTACTCTGAAAGTTAGGCTTAAAGAATTGTTGCATTGTGTTTTGTTACTTGCTAATTTGTGTAGTTTTGGTTAAGTTAAATCATAGATAAGATTTTGCTGTGTTCTGTATAATTGTCTCTCTGCTGTTTAAACTTGCAGCCTGTCTGCTCTCTCTGTGTGTGTGTGTGTGTGTGTGTGTGTGTGTGTGTGTGTGTGTGTCTCTCTCTCTCTCTCTCTCTCTCTCTCTTAATCCCTTCCCCCACGTGCTTACCCTGGTCCTACT
>NW_020679339.1:0-7461 GCF_002925995.2 Terrapene triunguis | reverse complement strand
TTTGTCTCTCTGGGTTTCCACCCCCCCTCACTGGAAAAGCACCAGGTTAAAGATGGATTCCAGTTCAGGTGACATGATCACATGTCACTGCAAGACTTCATTACTCACTTGCCAGCACACACATATACAGGGAGACTCACAGGTAAACAGCCATCTGCAGACAATGGGAGTCATCAAGATTCCAAACCATCCTTAATGGCCCACACTTTACATAATTACAATAGGCCCTCAGAGTTACATTTTATATTTCTAGTTTTAGATACAAGAGTGGTACATTTATACAAATCAGATGATCATACTTAGTAGATTATGCACTTTGTAATGATACCTTACAAGAGACCTTTTGCACGAAGCATATCCCAGTTGCATTATATTCACTTATTGTCAAATTTTTATAAAACTCTCCCAGTTACATTATATTGACTTATTATCAAGTTTTTATAAAACCATATAGACTGCACAACGTCACACTGGTTATATGGTAAGGAGGCCTGTAACCCCCTCACTGGAACAAATTAAATGCCAGTATAGAAGAGTATGGTTGGTGGGCAGATAGCACCTCTCACCTGTGCTAAAGTTAAATAAAAGTTTCAACCTGCCACTTAATTCCATGCATATCTGTCCTCATTTTGCTGCTGTATCCACATCAATGGGGCTAGGCCAATTTGTACCTGTGGATGATCTGGTTCTGAATTTTTTACCTTGGCTTTCATTTATTTCAACAACTTGGTGATAGTTGGAACTATGCTCCAGTTTGAAACACAAAAGATGTCAACAATAGATACATCTGTGAATTTTTAGTCATCAAACTCTTGTATTTGGAAATCTGCACAAAAGATTCTATATCGTACTTCAGAGTAATTCACTGTACCAGCTTTGAAAGTCCAAATACTGTCAATAGTGATATTATTGACTAAATTCATGCTTTACATACAGAGAGAAGTGGTGTCCCATGCTTTCAATCTGTCATCTCTATTCATTAATGACCTCATTATTTCTTTTCTGTTTTTTTAATGCACAAAAGCAATATTCTTAAGTATACTTATGCAATAATACAGTTGACTTTCCTGCCAATGGATGCAGGGAACATTTTCAATAATCTGTGTTCTTTTACTAACCAAACAATAACACAAATGATATGTAAGGGTTTTTATCATTGTTAGGTCGCTGCTTCTGTTGAGCTGGAAAGTGATAGTGGCAAACTCTTGTAAAGAATTTGGCTGCCGCCCAAACACAAAAAACTTCCACTACCTCCTCCCCACCCACCAACAATCGGATAGTGCATAGCTTTCCAAAGATATTGCTTTGCACAAAGGTAAAATATACCTAGAAGTTATTTCAGGTGAACACAGAAATCTAATACATGTTCTTTTTATCTCAAAGGAATTAACCAACTAGGGTGTCGCCTTTCTGTTCTTGTTTGGATCTCTTTACCAAGCACAAGGAAGTGTTATGCAAGATAGTAAAGATTTCAAAAGATAAAACAGGACAACAAGCCTCTGCCTTTTCCCCAGTGACAGTGGAACATAGAATGGCCATTAGTAATCATTCTGTTCAAAATAGTATAGATGGCATAAAATCTGAGCAAAATCCCTTATCAGCAGGCTAGTATCTGGATTCACTGCTTTGGGAATGGAGAGCCATATGGTATAGTGGAATGAGAAGACTCATGAAAACACTTGCATTAACATAAACAATTATAAAAGAAGCCTAATATTAGCTTTATCCATTTGTATTTCAATGTGTAAAAACTGCATCTTGCCATTATTCTGGTGCATACATACTGAAATCAGTAATAATACTTACCAATTATCAATGATCACTACCTTTCAGCCTATCAGTCAGAAAAAATATTAACATGAAGGACATGCACTTTCACCATCTATCCCACTCTCTTGCTCCCATCCCACTGTTCTCAAAACTGTGGTGAAAGTGTATGCCATGCAGCATTTTCTGAAGTCCAAAAGCTTCAGGCACCATTTTCCGGAGGTAGGAACTGAGTTTCCAAGTCATTGCCTCCTCACATTATTATTGCCATCAGTGTTACCATAGCACTTTGAGGTCCCATTCAAGATCAGGGCCTCTTTGCGTTAGATTGACCAAAGGAGGGGAGGGGCATCACAGGCAGATAGGAGCAAAGATTCTTGCTCAAGGACACTGGCAGAGCCAAGATTAGAAACCAGTTCATCTGGCTCCTGTCTTACCTACTGGGCCACTCTGCCAGCAGTTTTCTTATATAAAGCATCTGACTGTCAGTGTAAGTTGGTCCATGTGAAGGAAGAGACAGTCTCTCAGGTAGCCATGTTGTAGTCTGTTAATGGCTTCGTAGGTTAAAATGAACACTTTACAAGGCAGCCTGAAACAAACTAAAACCAGAAAAGAGGTGTACTGTGCTCCCTGAATATGTACCACCAAGCAAGGGGGCTATCACATTTTGCACTAGCTAAAGTTTCCAAACTGTCTTCCAATATAACCCCAAGTAGAACAATACCAAATTTCATGTTGACAAAGTCATAGATAGCCTTATATTATGGGAACAGGTTTTGTATATTAAAAAAAACTAAATACATACATAACCTAGTTTGATGATTCCAGCGGCCTTTTTGTCTTTATACTGTATTTAAAAATAATTAATGAATTGCTTAAATAGGGGGCCAGTCAGATTCAGCCAATGGTGCTGTCTTCTGTCTTAAAGACTTTAGTAAAGTTCCCAGAACCAGCCAGTTCACCAGGGACAGAAGTTTCAGTAGCACAAGCTGACACAAGCCCTTCCATCTGTAGCTTGTAAGAAGCTAATGTTGCCCTGAAAGTGGATGACACTGGCTGTCCACTGCCCAGGGTTTGTGGTCAGGGTAACTTGGACATGTTTTGTTTCATTCCCCACTTCAGCAGAGCTTCTGGCAAGTGAAATTCACCCCTAATCAAAGGGCCACAAGATCTATGTGCCACTTAAGTCCTTGCAGCGACGGGGCGTGGTCTCCCTCCCTGACAGACGGGAGAGAACTTCAACTGCCCCCGGTGGGCAGAGCTGGGACTCCCGTGACCGCCACGCTGGAAGCAGAGGGGTGGAGCAGAGACCAGAAATATAAAAGGCAGACCTTCCAGCTCAGTTGGAGGACAGCTGCCGGAGGAGCAGGACATCTCCCCTTCACTGCTGGAGCTTGGACCCAAAGGAGGCTGCTACAGCACCAGAGATCTGGAGGGACTGCCAGAGATGCCAGGCACCGGGAACACTGAGGAGCTGTTGGGCCATTTACCCCAATGAGACAAACGACAACCCCAGAACCCAGGTACCCCCTGAATGGAAGTGTAGAAAGTAGCCCAGGAAAGCCGAATAGAGTTTGGCTGTGTTACTGACTGCAAACCGGCCAGCATGTTGCTGCCAGATTTCCCCATTGACCCAGTGGCAGACCACTCTACCACTGCTAGGGCCCTGAGCTGGGACAGTGGAGTCAGGTGGGCCTCTATTGGTCTGTCACCTGCCCGAGCTAGGATGCCACACAGTTTTGCTTTCTGTCCCGCCAGAGAGTTGATCCCCCTAGACTGCTGTGTTGCTCTGCCTGACTGCAGGCCAGAGCAATTACTGTTTGCTGTGCCACCTGGCTGAGGGCTGGGGCTCAAAGATCCAATTGCTGCGTGGCCTGGACTGCAGGCTTGGGCCTATTAACTGTCAGCTAATTTCCCCCTGAACTGAGTCGCTCCAGAAGCATTGTAGCGAGTGGGCATGGTCTCCCTCCCTGACGGACAGAGAGAGAACAGCGACTACCTTACAGTCCTCAAATGTAAAACATTAGACTTGTGGAAAACCTTAAGGAGCAAGAGGAGAGGTGTAATTAATACAACCTCATACCATGTTGATCAACTCTAGACCAAAGTGTAAAACAGGGGTAGGCAACCTATGGCATGCGTGCCAAAGGCAGCACGTGAGCTGATTTTCAGTGGCACTCACACTGCCCAGGTCCTGGCCACTGGTCCGGGGGGCTCTGCATTTTAATTTAATTTTAAATGAAGCTTCTTAAACATTTTAAAAACCTTATTTACTTTACATACAACAATAGTTTAGTTTTATATTATAGACTTATAGAGACTTCTAAAAACGTTAAAATGTATTACTGGCACGCAAAACCTTAAATTAGAGTGCATAAATGAAGACTCGGCACACCACTTCTGAAAGGTTGCCGATCCCTGGTGTAAAATATGATCAAAAGAAAACTAAAGATTTTCCTTAAGGTTCCATGTAAAAAGAGTTAATAAAGGGTTAAAATGATTAATAGATGTTTTACTAAAATGGTTCATCAAAATCATAGATTCATATAGAGTCCAACCGTTCCATAGGTTGCTTATAACCATCTATAACACCTTTCTCTGATGTGCATATAGCCATCTATAAAACATACTACTCATGGCTGTAACATACATCTATCAATTATTTATTAGCTATGGAACCCTAATACAAAGTGTGACCTTCCTTGCTATATCTACATAATGAAATAACAAATGAGGTTTAGGATTAGCAAACAAGTGTTGATTTATTCAGAGTAAAACAAACAGCTCATTGACGTATTTGTAATACAATGAAGGAAGCTTCTGTGAAACTTAGTCAATTTATTTAAAAATAATCTTTGAACTATTTTTCTTCATTGAAAAAATTAAAACAATGTTTTAATGTTTCATAAAAGGAAAGAGATCTAAAACAAAAACATGTAATCGCTGACAGGTCATTTCTGTGAAAATATTTTAAGCTGCTCAGGGGTGGAAGGTTTTTCAAGAAAATAATTATGATTTTCAAACTGAACTGACTAGTTTATATCTTGGGGCAAGAGAAAACAAATGAAAACTAAACATTCCTAACCCTGCTGCCAGCTGGATCCTTCAGTACTGCCTTTTTGGTTTTGATGCTTTCCCTCTCTCTTCTCCTGATGCTTCTAAGAACCATCTCTCTCCTTCTTTCCTTGGTATTGATTTAACACAGCATTGAGACATTCTATCCTGTGACACTGACTGGTGAGAGATGGTGCCAAAGGGTATGTCTACACTACAGGATTAATCCGAATTTAGATAATTCGAATTTGGGAAACAGGTTGTATAAATTCGATTGTGCGCGGCCACACTAAGCACCTTAATTCGGTTTTAAACCACATTAATTCGGTGGTGTGCGGCCACACTACCCCATTAACTTAAACACAGTAATTCGGTGGTGTGCGTCCACACTAACCCTAATTCGAATTAACAAAATCGATTTAGGCTCTACTCCGTTCGTCGAGGTGGAGTACAGAAATCGATTTAAAGGGCCCTTTAATTCGAATTAACTGGCTCTGTAGTGTGGACGGGTGAAGGGTTAATTCGGATTAAGGCAGCTAAATCCGAATTAAAGTCCTAGTGTAGACCAGGCCAAAGTCACAGCAGGATGTGAGTTCCAGCACCTTTTGGTTGACTTGTAAATAGATTGTAATTAGAGGCAGACTCAGCTAAAGAAAAGCTGTGCTGAGTTATAGACTCAGAGGCTTTGTGATGGTAGTGGGTGTCACACGTGGGGCTTGGTCAGTCAGATCTAATGCTCAGACCAGGCGTCAGGAGTCAAGCCAAGGGTCAGAGCCAGAGACTAGGGGCAAGGTTAGATTAACCTTTTGTTGGCCCCAGTGCCCAGACCATGGCCCTGCCCCCCGCCCCCAGCCCTGGGGTCTCACCTGCCCTACCCATGCTCTGTCCCAATGCTCCACTCAGGCTCAGCCTCTTCCCGCCCTAGGCCTTGCTTGCCGCTCACATGGTGGTGAGGGGGGCAGAAAGGAGTGACCCTGGTGTGGGCAGGGAAAAAGGGGCAGAGAGGAGCGAGCAGCGGGTGGAGGGGAGGGAATGGAGATGTGTTAGAGGGCTTTCCCTTCACACTCTCCCCTGGTTCTTGTCATGCAGACAGAAACCAGAAGTCCAAAGTGCAGGCAATGCAATGTTTATTGGGGTTAGTTTCCAGCAAGCATGTCCATAGCTCCAGGGCCGGCTCTAGACACCAGCAAAACAAGCAGGTGCTTTGGGCAGCACATTTGCAGGGGGCGGCATTCGGGCCATCCTTTTCAAGAAAATAATTATGATTTTCAAACTGAACTGACTAGTTTTTTTTTTTTAACTCACTTCCTCCCCTCTCACAACCCTGCTGAAGTGGAGCCACGGAGCAGCTGGGGATCCAGCATGGGAGTTGAGAACCCACGGGACCCTGGGAGCTGTAGTTCCTTGCCTAGCTCCCTGCCTACAGAGCCAGCCCTGGAGCAGGGAAAGAACTACATTTCCCAGCAATCCCTTGGCAGCTATCAACAAGAAAGGGAGGGGTAGGGAGTGAGGTAGCTGAGACCTCATGCTGCAGCTTGCTGTGAGTTGAAAGGGGTGGCCCTGTGAATGGGGAACAAGTGTGCCCAAGCAGTAGGCTTTGCCCCAGATATCCCCTTCAGAAGACTTCCCCAGACTGGATTAGGGATACTGGTGTGACCTCACCTTGCAGCCCCCAAAGAAGGAATTGGGTGGACTAAATGGACAGTGCCCCTCTCTATCTGAAGCCTAGCAAGGGAGGTATGTGGATCCCACTAGAATTTAAAATGAAAAGTAAGGGAGGGGAGGCTCTGCTAGAGGACTTTAGATACAGTACCAGGCACTTAGGAGGATTTCCACTTCTGAGCCACGGAAGCAGAAATTGACTTTTCCTAGGGTTACCATATTTCAACAATCAAAAAAGAGGACGGTGGGAGCCCCACCCTAGCCCCGCCCCTGCCCCTCCCACTTCCCGCCCCCTGACTGCCCCCCTCAGAACCTCCAACCCTCCCCACTCCTTGTCCCCTGACTGCCCCCTCCTGGGACCCCTGCCCCTAACTGCCCCCCAGGACTCCACCCCTACCTAAGCCTCCCTGCTCCTTTTCCCTTGACTTCCCCCTCCTGAGACCCCCCATCCTATCTGCCCCCCTAGGACCTTACCCACTACCTGTCCCCTGACTGCCCAAAACCTTATCCACACCCCCGCCCCCTGACAGACCCCCAGGACTCCCACACCCCATCCAACCACTCCCCGCCCCCTGACAGCCCCCCCCAGAACTCCCAACCCCCCTGCTCCTTGTCCCCTGACTGCCCCCTCCTGAGACCCCCCATCCTAACTGCCCCCCTAGGACCCTACCGCCTACCTGTCCCCGACTGCCCAGAACCTTATCCACACCCTCGCCCCCTGCTCCCTGTCTCTTGACTGCTCCCTCCAGAAACCCCCTGTCCCTTCTCTGACCCTCTAACCCCCTTACCGTGCCGCTCAGAACAGTGTGTCGGGCTCCACGCGGAGACCGACACGCTGCCACGCTCCCCCACGGAGCGCATAGCCCGGTTCCCGCCCTCGCAGAGTGCTGCTGAGCGGCGTGCTGGGCAGCAGGGGAGGGGGAGCAGGGGGAGGAGCTCCAGACTTCTGGAGCCCTGATGCGAATGGCTGGCGATCTG
>NW_020679338.1:0-2253 GCF_002925995.2 Terrapene triunguis | reverse complement strand
TGACCCTGCAGGAGACAAAAGCTGCAGCCCCATGTGTCTGCAGTGAAAACCCACAAGTCCCCGTCAGGAATTTTCTCCAGACTAACCAGAAGAAGATGCTCCTCTGGCTGCATGTTGCTTTCATGGCAGCACTGCCCCAAGGTAAGTTGGCTTGACTAGGCCCAGGGAGCTCAGTGTTATGGCGTACAAGGGTAAGACTGTTCTCTGTTATGTCCTCAGGGGCCCAATTGCAAGTTCAGCTGGTGGAGTCTGGGGGAGATGTGAACATGGCAGGAGATTCTATCACATCTCGTGTAAAGACTCCGGGTTCACCTTTAGTGACTACTGGATGCACTGGTACCGACAGGCTGCTGGGAAAGGACCCCAGTGGGTGTCCGGCATTAGCTATGAGGCCGGAACCGACAAGAGATACGCTGAGTCGGTGAAAGGGCGATTCACGATCTCCAGAGACAACCCCAACAACCTGCTCTATTTGCAAATGATGGGCCTGAGACCCGAGAACACCGCGGTGTATCGCTGTCAGGCAGACACACAGTGAGTGGAAGGGAAGCTAACCACATGCAAAAACATCCCCTGTGTAGTCACAGCCCGCTGCGGGGCACATCCCAAGGGAAGGGTCAGACGCATACAGTGCTGAACCAAGGAGAAAATGTCCCCAGTGCTGTAGTCATCACTCAGGAAACTATAATTTTTGGAGCCCGGTGAAGGCTGCACAGACACGCCAAGGCTGAGATGCATTAGGAGAGCTGCAGCCTCTACTCCTATCCCCGGGACACACATTCCAACTTACACAACACATGGGCAAGGGGCCTACAGACAACAGTCCCCTTCATTGCCCGGTCCCGCCTCATGCCCCAGCGGGTGCCTTCTGTCCACTGACTGAGGCAGGGGTCCTGTGGAAAAAATAGTGCGTGAAGTCTTGTGTCATTAGTACCGACCAGGAGGCAGAATTAAAATTCCATGGGCAACCTTAGCTCTGTCATCTCCTATCTTCTGAGGCCTTGACGTTGTCACCTTAACGTTCTTTTAGAGTAGTTTTTTATGTAATTTCCTACCTGTGTAAAAAATTGAAGGAAAAAAAACCCACAAAGCTTTTATCCTATAGCACCACTTTGACCCCACCACCTAAGTCTTCAGCAGAGTTGTAATTTTCAGATTTGCGCAATGCACCTCTTAGCACGCACCTCCATCTGGGTGACCAGTGTGCACCTGCTGTCCCGACCCCTGCCAGTAGGGGCCAGCACTCCTAGTCTGTAATACACATCCCGCCACCTGAGTTGTTACTGTGTGTCTTCCATCCTACTACATACCACTAGAGGGCAGCACTAATTCTCTTTTGTGTCCCCCAATCAGCGTGCGACCTGCATTGGCTGCTGGAATATCCGACACTGCCCCCTTCATTGGCCCCTGGTGGTGGAACAGAAGGTTCAGCACTGGGCTGGAGATACATTATTAGGGAAAGATGCTTTAGGGACCCCCCCCCCCTTTCCCTGCTAGGAGATCTCAAGGTTCACAGCACTGGGTGCCTGGTCATTCGCTCACGAGAGCACCTTGTAATGGCAAAGTCAGGAACAGTGGCCTTGTCATTCTCTAGTACAAAGCATTGGAACCGGCCCACTCAGGGGTAACCCAGGAGGCCCCGGGTTTCTAGACAAGTCCTCGTCCCTCAGCGATATGTCTCTGGTTCCATAGTGTGGGGCTATCATCCATACTCAACATGGGCAGAACAAGAAAGAGACGCAACATTTGGGGACACGCTGCTCTTGCAAAGGGGGTGTTGGAATACCCTCCCCCCTCCCTTCTTGTCAGTTGGAATTGACAGTCGGCTATCAGGTTACAGGACACGTAGACTGCTTAGCTGCGTTTCCTGTTCCAAACCAAGCACCACATGTCCCTGACCTTGGAGTTCCCAGAGACAGACACTGCAACCCTCGGTATGTCTGCAATTACCATCCAACTCCGTCCTGCAAACTCTCATTATCCCTCCAAGTAGCCAGGAACTACGACCGCCTGATTGATGACTCAGACCTGGAATCATTTGCTTCTTATGGAAAAGGAGCAAACACTATATTTTTTCTAGCTGTTGGTAAAAGCTGTAGGATCATGTTTTTAGGGTGACTATTAAAGGGATGATATCACTTCCTTTCTGAAGTGTTGGTCACTCAGGCCTGGATCTTACGTATCTCTGGCCCCATGTGAGTACTGAGGGGGGAGGGGGATATAGGGCGAGTGCGGGAGACTCTTTGCTCGCTG
>NW_020679337.1:0-1727 GCF_002925995.2 Terrapene triunguis | reverse complement strand
AAGGAGACCACAGTGAGGTGAGGAAGGCAGGTGGAGAAGGCTTTATGCCGTCCTTGCTCAGAGGGGATTCTGAGCACTGATTTAAAGAGCTGAACATATGACACAATCATAAAAACAAAGCAGCCTAAGGCTAAACACACACCAAATGCAAGAACCCAAACTTCACTCAGATAGGAGTCAGAGCAGGTGAGCTTCAGTAGCTGGGGGATTTCACAGAAGAACTGATCCACCATGTTGCCTCCACAGAAGGTCAATGCAAACGTGTTCCCGGTGTGTAGTACAGAGTTGAGAATACCACTGATCGAGGCACCAGCTGCCTTTTGGACACAAGCTCTGCTGTTCATCATTGTGTCATAGTGCAGTGGTTGGCAGATGGCAACATATCGGTCATACGCCATGACAGTGAGAAGGGAAAAATCCGCTGTTACGAAGAAGAGGAAGAAAAAGACTTGGGCAACACATCCAGCATAGGAAATGGACCTGGTGTTCATGAGGGAGTTGGCCATGGATTTGGGGATGGTGACAGAGATGGAGCCAAGGTCTAGGATGGACAGATTCATCAGGAAGAAATACATGGGGGTGTGAAGGTGGTGGTCGAAAGCAATGGCCATGAAGATAAGAAGATTCCCCACCAAGGCTGCCAAGTAGATCACTAGAAACCCCACAAAGTGCAAAATCTGGAGCTCCCGAACATCAGAGAATCCCAGGAGAAGGAACTTGGTCATGGTGGTTTGGTTGGACATTTTCTTTCTCAGGACATCGTGTGATGGTTGCAGAGGGAGGGACAAGAGCAAGGGCCTGGATTAGATCAGTTAAATAACTCTCCTTTTGTGAAAACCACCTTAATTTCCTTCAGTCAGACCCTTAGCTTGTGAAGATTGGTGTAATATGGGAATGAGGAGGGGGAAAACAGTTCCACTGACTCCAATGGAGTTACTCCTGATTTACCCTGGGGTGAGAGAAAGTAGAATCAGCTCAATGGACTCCAGTGCAGTAACTACTAATTTACACCAGGGAGATGGGGAGGAGAATTAGGAACAATTGCTTTTGAGGTATTTGTATATCTCTGTCACCCAAAGGTGGGCGAACTCTGGATAATGTTGTATAAATGTTACTATCCTCAATTTACTGAGGGTAATCGGGTGTCTGGCTGGCCAGATTCTGCTGTCAGGGGCATTGCTGCGAATGTGGGGTAATTTCACTGCATGCCATGGAATTATTCCCCATTTATACTGCTCTAAATGGGAGCAGCATCTCGCATGGAGGTGACCAAACCCAGCCATAATTACGCTGTAAACTCAAATCATGAATACAGCTCAGGAGTTCCGATGCCCTGTCCCTCATTCTAGCCAGATTTCCATGCTCGCTGCGAGAGACAGACATTCCGGTTCCCCTCCTGATACTCCAACCACTCAACTAAACACCCTCCCAGAGCTTGGAAGAGAACCCAGGATTCCTGAATCCCAGTTTGCCCCCTGCCATAACCTACTGAATGGAATACACCTCCTGGAGCTGGAAATACAGGCCAGGATTTCTCACTCTACCCACTGGACTCAACTCCCTCTCAGAGCTGGGGACACGAGTGAGGTGTTTCGACTCTCTCCACAAACCACTACATCAAACTGCATCTCAGCCTCTCTCCCAGTGACTCTCCACTGCCATCAGGAATGACTGCTGCGGTTGACAATTGAGAGTCATTGGGCCAGCGAACGTGCGTGAGAGTGATT
>NW_020679336.1:0-5549 GCF_002925995.2 Terrapene triunguis | reverse complement strand
AAGCAATACATGTTAAAATAGTAGCCCCCAAGTGGAGGACCTGCTCACTATAATCCTAACCATAGCTCACGTGGTACCCTTTTACAGTCAACCCTTTGATAACATTGACCATGAGGTCTTGTTGGCACATTGGTAGACACCAGCAGAGACAGTGGGAGTAGTTCCTGAGCAGCTGAAATGACAATAGAACCAAGAGACTTGGCCTTGTGTGGAAAAGAGACAGTTGAAGCTGAGGTCTTGTGAACTATTGAACTGTGACCTCAAATTCTAAGGGGCCCTGTCATTCTTAATCCCCTTGGAGAACCTGGACATTCTAACATGTCCTGAGACTGTGTTCAATGCTGCTTTGTTTAGGAGTTGAATTTGTTTGGGTTAAAAAGACTATTGAAAATCTGGAAAGGAAAGGCTAGGTAGCTTTCCATGAAACGAAAAAGTGTATGATCCTCAGTAACCCAAAAGAGGGGGTAGGGGTCTCTTTTTGTTTGTTCCCTACCCCCAGCTTTTATCCTTTTCTTTATGGTCCACTCACATTATGGTTTTAATTGGTGTAAAGCCGATTCAACCTCAGGCCATGGTGTTTCCTGGGTTTCACAATCTCACTTGAATGCTCCTGGAATTCTTTTTGCCTGCTCCTCTGATGCTGGATCCTCTACACTTTGTGAGAAAGAAGGAAACTTTATCCATCATCTCAACCTCTCCTCCAATCCAGCCTTCTAACCTGACCGATGACGGACAAGGTTCCTGCCTGCCTGAGGAAAGAGCTACAATTTGGCCCTCAAATTGACAGCAATCTTTACCCACCTAGCATTTAACGATACAACAGAATATCTAATTCTTTGTTTCCTTTTCCCTTCTGTTCCCTTCTCTTTTATCCGAGTCTCTGTATTTGGTTGTGGAAATGGTCTTGGCATTCATTCAACTAACTACTTTGTTACTACACACAAAATAGTTTGATTGTCAGCTTCTGTAGTTAATATTTATTAAAGGCTGATGGATGCTATAGAAAACTCTATGATTGATACACAGATGGACTGAAGAAGAGAGTTTAATGAGAAAAGCAGCTTTTATAACTTGCAATTTTTCCTACATATTGAAGTTAATAACAGAGAATGTTTACGCCAAACTAGATGCTGTCAGAACAATAACTGAGACAGGAGGAGAACCAGGACAGGGTGACATCATGAGCACCAAGGAATTGTGTATGAGAGAGAGAGATCAACAATGTCAGCTGCAGCCAAGAAGTCAAGGAGGATGAGTGAGGGCCAAGAAGCAGTTGAAAGCAGTTTTGGGGCATCCCTCTCTGCAAAGAATGGTAGGTGCGTTACCAGACTGAGGGGTGTACATGACCCTGGGTCTGCAAAGGGAATGGACATTTACACAGAGACGCTGCTTTGCATATTTCCACCCAAGTGACAGTTCCCAGCTGTTCAGAGCAGATATAAACGTGCCACCTTCACACTTTGTGCTTCTGAGCTCGGTGTTTGTCACTCTAGACATATCAAGATGATCACACAGACTCAGCTACTCTGGCTCCTCGTGCTCTGCATTCAGGGTAACAACAACAACAGGGGAAATTAGTTTAAAATAAAGTTATAATATTTTACTAGGCTGCAAATGCTCAGAATTTGCTTTTCAAGCAATCATTCCCAATGGCATTTAGAATGTTATTGAAGGAGGGATACAAGATAGTCACTTAAAGATGCAGCTTTGTACTTAGTTAAAAGTTACAAAGTTTGAGTAATTTTATATTTATTTTTCTTTTAAATGTTTTTCTCCCATCCAGACGCCAGTGGGCAGATCGTGCTGACTCAGACTCCGGAATCCCTGGAGGTGTCTCCTGGAGACAGAGTCACCATGAACTGCAAAGCCAGTTCCACTGTTACCAGCAACTTCATGGCCTGGTACCAACAGAAATCAGGACAAGTTCCTAAGCTCCTTATCTACGGTGCTTCCACCCGTGCCTCTGGGATCCCAGACCGGTTCAGCGGCAGTGGGTCTAGCACGGACTTCACTTTTACAATCAGCCGGGTTGAAGCTGATGATGCTGGAGATTATTACTGCCAGCAACATAGCAGCTCCCTTCTCACACAGTGATACAGACCAGCACAAAAACCTCCCGGCTCAGTTTAGTTTCACGCTCTCACTCACAGTATTTCAGCTGCTTCCTGTCCAGTTCCCTGGTGTTGGTGCTTCAGCTGCCCTGCACTGGGATGCCTGGGTGTGTCAGACTTGCATCTCGTCCCTCCTCACTCCAAAATTTCTAGTCCTTTCAGGTGCTCCCTCCCACCATGTGGTTCAACACTCTTTACTCAGCAATTGCTCCCCTGCCACTAACATGGATTTGCAGTACTGGCAAAATGGAACCCAGAATTCCTCAGCAGTGCCCACAGAACAGGGTTACATTACACGGTGCTAAAAGCACCCGAGCCATTTGTACACTGCAGCTTCCAGCAGTGCCGCCATCGCTGGAGCTGCACCCAGGATGAATTCTGCGTCCCAGTTTTCCCAGCACAGATGAAGTCAGTGGGGTTATGGGTGCGAGGGCAGCAGGGGGAGGAACACAGCTATCGCTATAACTGAGCTGTGGTCCATCTAATCCAATATCACTCTCCAATAGTGGCCAGTCCCTGCTGTTTCACATCCAAGAAACTCTTCAGTAGGAGTTAGGGGATAACCAGGCCCCACAGAAAGTTTCTTCTCCTATTTCTTACAAGAGCAGTTATTATAAGGTTTTCATACATTCAGATTCCTGGCAGTGTCTCTCCAGTGAGGCTACAGCCGTTTCAGTAGCAGTGGATAGAAACTGATTTCATCCTCATAATCAATAGTGTTGAAGCTGAAGATACTGTTGTCAGCCAGGCTACCACCTCCCTCTCACAGTGATACAGATCAACACAAACCTTGCCTGGGCTGCTCTGTAGCTTTGCTCATTAACACATCTTCTCCAACACAAACTCTTCTAAACACCTGCTACTCCTGCAGCAGGGTCAATGACTGTGTCAGCCCCAGAGAGGTAACTAAAGGTTTTTGCCTTCTTCTCTGAATCACCACTAGGGGGAACAAGGTCAAACAATTCAGAGCACAGAGCTTAATGGGGGGGGGGGGGGAGAGACGGAGGGAGTTCAGTTAAGTGACAGTGCGGCACATTTGACACAATTGATGGTAAAGAAGAAAATGGTGCAGGAAGCGAAGACTAGCTTTTTGCCAAGGACCAGACACAACACTGGATTCCAGAATAGAGTCCATAAACACTGAACCACCATGCTACTCCCAGACACCAGGCATCCTAGAGAAAGCAAGGAGGGGTGGAGGAAGGGATGGGGAAGAGAGAAAGAAAAGACAGGAGAAGAGGAGGGAAGGGCAGCTTTACATTCCACTTGGGTCTCCAGGGGCAGAGCAGCAGATGTACAAGCTCCACAGAATGACATTTCAATCTCAGCACATCCAGGTGGTTTCCTGTCATTTTCTTTACGCTTCCTTTCAGCCTATAAACATGAGGGGGCAGAGTCTGTGCTGCGTTTCCTGAGAGATGCAGCCCAGAGGGAGGTGGCAAAGTTAAGATTCTGCCCATACCTGGGCTACTTCAGCACCCAATGTAAGTTAGAGCAGCCCCTGGGTCTCCTGTAATTTACAGCTGCCTCCCCAGAGCCGTCTGTCAAATCCACAATAGCTCCCAGCTACACTGCCAGGCTCCGCAGGCCTGAAAAAATTGTTTCAAATTGACATTTCAAAGAGACCGTTGAAGCTGTTCCACGTTGTGTAAATAATTAAATATTCATTGGCCCAGAGAGAGACACTGGTTAGGACACAACTTGGAACATGGAAGACCCAAGTTCAAAGCCCTGCTCCGATGCCTATTTCTTTAGTTACACAAAGTGGACAGCTCCAACCAGAGAGATTTAGAGACACCTGCCCCACAATACCCCATAGCTTTTTTATAGCTAGAGCTCTCAGGCGACTATTCCACACAATGTCACCATCGTGGGGGTTTACTCCGATGGAGAGGCCAGCCATTTGGGATCACTGCTATGTCTGAGAAGGGCAAGGTGCCCTGAAGGAAGTGACATTTGAAGAGTGTCTGTATGGAGAGAGGTAAAATGAAGGCTCATGCCTAGACACCGGCAGCACAGCCCAAGGGAATAACTAGGGGAGATGTGTCAGATATGCTAAGATACATGGATGATCTGCAGAGACTTACGAGTATGTTAACATGGGAATCTTGGAAATACAAAACATAATTCTAACAGAAGAGGAGAACGAAATAAACCAAATATGAACATTTCATAACTCTATTGAAAGTAAAGGGCAGTAAATTTACATGCAAGCTCCCCTTGTTGTTCCGACTCTATTCTGCCCTACACTGAAGGATGTACGTGGCCCGGGGTCTGCAGAGGGAATGGACATTTACACAGAGATGCTGCTTTGCATATTTCCACCCGAGTGACAGTTCCCAGCTGTTCAGAGCAGATATAAACGTGCCACCTTCACACTTTGTGCTTCTGAGCTCGGTGTTTGTGACTCTAGACATATCAAGATGAAGTCCCAGACTCAGCTACTCTGGCTCCTGGTCCTCTGCATTCAGGGTCAGAACAACAACAGGGGAAATTAGTTTAAAATAAAGTTATAATATTTTACTAGGCTGCAAATGCTCAGAATTTCCTTTTCAAGCAATCATTCCCAATGGCATCTGCAATGTTATTGAAGGAGGGATAAAAGATAGTCACTTAAAGATGCAGCTTTGTACTTAGTTAAAAGTTACAAAGTTTGAGTAATTTTATATTTATTTTTCTTTTAAATGTTTTTTTCCCACCCAGACTCCAGCGGGCAGATTGTGCTGACTCAGACTCCAGAATCCCTCTCAGTGTCTCCAGGAGACAGAGTCACCATCAACTGCAAAGCCAGTTCCAGTGTTAGCAGCTGGATGGCCTGGTACCAACAGAAATCAGGACAAGCTCCTAAGCAACTTATCCACAGCGCTTCCACCCGCCCCTCTGGGATCCCAGATCGGTTCAGCGGCAGTGGGTCGGGCACGGACTTCACTTTTACAATCAGCCGGTTTGAAGCAGATGATGCTGGAGATTATTACTGCCTGCAGCATAGCAGCTCCCCTTTCACACAGTGATACAAACCGGCACAAAAACCTCCCGGCTCTGTTTAGTTTCAGACTCTCTCACACAGTATTTCAGCTGCTTCCTGTGCAGTTTCCTGGTGTTGATGCTTCTACTGCCCTGCAATGGGACGCCTGGGTGTGTCAGACTTGCGTCCCTTCCCTCCTCACTCCAGAATTTCTAGTCCTTTCAGGTGCTTCCTCCCACCATGTGGTTCAGCACTCTTTACTCAGCAATTGCTCCCCTGCCACTAACATGGATTTGCTCTTATCGGCTGCATCCAACTTCCTACTGACAGCAGGTTACAATCCTAGTACCTTTGTACTGAGCTGAGAAAATGGACAGAGAACTGTACTCCAGCTTTATAAAACACCCACAGTGACAACTGCAATACACTAATCCAAACAAGTCAGACTAAAAGCTGCTGTAGGATTCAGCTTC
>NW_020679335.1:0-4862 GCF_002925995.2 Terrapene triunguis | reverse complement strand
AGAAAAGACCAGCTGCTAAAGAAAGGGCTCTTGAATCTAGCAGAGAACAGCAGAAGAAAGTATGGTTGGAGGCTAAAGCCAGATAAGTGCTGATGCCTCATTTCTAATTTGAATTGAACAGCGAAGGGGGTTAACCCTGGGAACAAACTCCCAAGGGAAGTGGTGGGTTCCTCTTTCTTGATGTCTTCACATCCAGCCTGGTGGCCTTTCTGGAAGATGCTTTAGCCAAACACAAGTGATTGGGCTCAGTACCGGGGTAACTGGGTGAAATTCTCTGGCTTATGTTATGCAGGAGGTCAGAGTAGATAAATGTAATGGTCCATTCTGGCCTAAACTCTGAATCTATAGTTATTGCCTCTCTGGGAGTCTAGGCTTTAGTTGGACCAGTTCAGCTTTGTTAATTACCACTAACTAAAAATCCCAGCCTAGGCCTGCTCTACAGTTAAGCTCTATATGTAACTGTTTTGGTTAGAGATACGTAGTTGAGTTTAGTTTTGCGGAGTAGTTATACTAGGGTTACCATATGTCCGGGTTTCCCTGGACATGTCCGGCTTTTGGGTCTTTAAATAGCCGTCCGGGGGGAATTTGTAAAAAGCTAAAAATGTCCGGGATTTCCCCCGGACGGCTATTTAAAGACCCAAAAGCGCTGACAGGGCAGCCGCGCTGGGGGAACCGTGGCAAGCCGGTGCCGCCGGCACCACTCACCTTTCCTCCCTGGGCCCTGGGGCAGCGCGCAGTGAGCTCCCGGCACGGCGGCGCCAGCCCACGGGGCCCCCCGCCTGGCCGGCAGGAGCCGGCAGAGCGCAGCCCTCCCCCTGCCCCGGCACACAGAGAGGCAAGGAGGTCTCACTCCCCTGTGTGCTGCAGCGGGGCGGGGCTTGTAGACTCCGGCAGCAGGCAGCGGCCGCCAGGCAGAGAGCCCTGCCCCTCGACCCGACCCTAGGAAGGGGCCAGAGGGACTGGGAGGGACCTGCCTGCTGGATGCTTCCTGGGAGCCGCTCCAGGTAAGCTCTCCTGGGCTCACCTGGCCCCTTGGCAGGTCCCTCTGGGGGGGCTCCCCTCAGACCAACTGCCCTCAGGCCCCACCCTGACCCTGTTCCCTCAGCTTCCCCCGCAGTCCCCCCTGTACCCCCACCCTCAACCAACTGCCCTCAGCCCCCCTGACCCTCTTCCCTCTGCCTCCCCCACAGTCCCTCCCCCCGATCATTTCACCCGACCCACTGCCCTCAGCCCCCACCCTGACCCTGTTCCCCCTGTACCTCCCACCCCGAACCCACTGCCCTCAGTCCCTGCCCCCATTCCAACAGCCTCCCCCACAGTCCCCCTGCTCCCCACTGCCCTCAGCCTTGCCCTACCCCAAATCTCTTCAGCCTCCCCCGTCATCCCACCCCCATCGCTCCCCCTGCTGTCCCACCCCCTCAACTTCCCACCATTCCTGTACTGCTCCCCTCTGTCTCATCCCCTCCAGACCCTGTCCCTGTCCCCAACCCTCCCCAGCCCAGCCCCATTGTCTCCCCCGCCCCACCCCACTCTACACAGCTCTCTCTACCCTGTCCCATTCATGCTCCCCTCAGCCCCTACCCTACTCCCCCCATCCCAGTCCTGTCCCATCCCCCTCAGGCCCCCCAGTCCCAGTCCTGTCCCTCTCAGTTCCTCCACCCTGCTTCCCCTGGTCCATCCCCACACACCCACCGACTCCCTCGACCTCCCTCCTCCCAATCCCACTGCCTGGACCCACCCCCGTCCCACTCAGGACATGCATGAAAACGAAGCAATGGTTGTTGTTACTACTCAGTCCTGCCTCAGTGCAGGGGTTTGACTAGATGACCTGTTGATGTCCCTTCCAGTCCTACATTTCTGTGATTCACACTGAATTGCCTTGTGCCACTGTCTAGTAGTAGTGGCACACAGTTCTCTGACATGCAGGTTTATAAAATTGTAGTTAATATACAGTTTAGAGCATAGCAACTTTAAAGCTCTGCATGTTCAGACCAACTGAGCTGAAAATTGTGATCTATAGTATTCAAAACTATTAAGATGTGGGCTGAAATAAAATCAGCATGAATTGCTCAACAATATCAATGGAATCAGCATCCGAAGAAGTGGGTTGTAGCCCACGAAAGCTTATGCTCTAATAAATTTGTTAGTCTCTAAGGTGCCACAAATACTCCTGTTCTTTTTAAGAAGCCAGAGACACTCTGGCTGGGCAGAGCTAGGGGTGTGAAATAGGAGCTGCAGCCCAGAGGTCAGTCTCCAAGGTTTTGAGGCCACATGGCCTAACCCTAAGGAAGCGTGGGACCCTCTGGGGTTCTGGTGTGCTGAAGGGATTCATCCAGGAGACTGTTTAAAAGCTGGGGCAAAGCTCAGATCCTGTGGATCGGGGACAATCAGCAAATTAGCACAGGCCTACTTCTTGTGCCAAAATCATTAATAAAAAATATCGACTAAGACTGGTCCCAAGATTGATCCTTGAGGAACTCCCCTGATAATCTCCTTCCAGTCTGCGAGTTCACCTTTCAGCACAACCCTTTGCCTTCTCCCTGTTAGCCAGTTCCTCACACACCTTCCAATTCTTGTACTAATCCCCCATCTTTTCTGAACTGAATAATGATTTCCCATGCGGTGCCGTGTCAAACGCTTTCTTGAAGTCCAGGTATATCAGATCTCCTGCGTTTCCTTATGTAAAAAATCAATGACTTTCTCAAAGATGGAAATCAGGTTAGTCTGACACAATCAGACTAGGTACATGTGGTACCTACATGTTGCATCAAACCCCTTATTCTGTTTACCTCCATGCATTGAATTATTCTTTCCTTCATAGTTTGTTCCAAAATCTTCCCTACTACTCAGGTTGGTATAACAGGTCTGTAATTGCCCCACTCACTCTGTTCCCATTTCTTAAATATAAGTATGACATTATGTATTATTATTAAAAATCCTTTCTACCAGACTAGCAATCTCCTGGGTCACTTCTTTCAGTATTTTGGATGGAAATCAGGGTGGATAAAAAGCAATGATTTTTAAAAATAAAAATAAAAAAAATCAGATTTTTTTATTTAATTCGGATTTATTTGATAAAATGCTTTTTGAGGAAAAAACCTATCTAAAAATAGTTTTAATTAAGATACATTATAGCTCAAAGATATCTCATCATGGAATAGGGATTATAAATTCTAATTCTATAGTATGAGACAATATATTCATGTCATGTTTAAAAAATTTTTTGTAAATGAGTTCCAATAGTTCATGGATTAGGGACCCAAGCTTATGGGCTTCCAGGGGCCTCTGAATAGATTATTTAGGTTAATCTTTCTATCTACCCAATGGGATTCAGTGCTCAGTCTAGAAGAGACCATCAGAGATGCTTAGTTTTGCAGTTCTCAAACCGTGGATTTGTGTCTCCAGAGATAACATGCTTGTTGACCTCAAAAATGGTTGTTGTTTTTTTTAAATTTGCTGTTTTTTTTTTTAAATATTCATTTAACTATTTTAATTTAAAACAATTTTAACAAAAACAAACCTGATTTTAAAAAACTTGAAGGTTTAACTAGATTAAAAAATTCATATGCTTGTTTTGTTAAACTATTATATGTTTGCTGTTGAAGAAGAAAATCCAGAATACTTAATGTTGTTTTAAAACAATTTAAATGTCTGTCTGGTGATGTTCTCCTCCTAATACAGCATGGCAAGAAAATCCTCCAAATATTAACGATTAACCTGTTGAAGTGGAGGCAGTTCACCTCCCAATGACTTCATGAATATCTGCTTCAATTACCTTTGATAACTGAAATAACCAAACAATCATTCATTTTCTGATATAGCTGTAAAACTAATCGGAAAAGTTTTCAAAATAAATCACTTTAAAAATGTATAGTGTGTACCTTCTACAAATGAAACCTACATCTATCTCTGAGTTGTGAAGAATATGTATTAAGGTTATAACAACCAACAAGAATATACTTTTATTTAGAAATCCATGATTAAATTGAGTCTTCCTGACTAATGAATGATTTAAATCAATTTGATTTAAATCAAACCCACCCTGATGGAAATTATCCAGCCCTCCTGCTCTGAGCACACTAAACTCTCTACATTTTTCTTCCACCTCAGAGGTGGGAATTTCCACTGTAGTTCACTCCTTTCCATCAGCCATCCCGCCTTCATCCCTATGTTCCAGTGTGGGGTCATCTCTTTTTACTAGGCCAATTGCTGCTAGAATCACAGCCCCATGGGGTTAGGAGGGACCACCAGGCTCATCTAGTTTAACCCCCGCCAATCTGCAGGATTTGTTGGGTCTAACCCAGTGGTTCCCAAACTTTAACAACCTGTGAACCCCTTTCACTAAAATGTCAAGTCTTGCAAACCTCCTCTAAAAATGAGTATTTCCAGGGATTTTCTCCTTTAACCAAGTATAAATTATAAAAGCAGTGATCTTGGAAATATACAATTTGTTTTTATGACATGCTTATTACACACTATTTATCATTAATTATTATTATTATTATTACAGTATTTTTATTACATTATGAAAACGGCAACGCTCTTCCAAGATCTCACTTTCGTAGCTTGTATCACTTTGAATAAGCCTGTTATAAGACAAGGCTCCTAGGTTTCATCAAGGAGTATCAGATGTGAAACAGCAGGAAGGTATTTAAGAAGCCAACTCAAAGAGTTCCTCCTACACAAGCATTCGGGTCTTGAGCGGTCCAGGCCAACAATGCACGTTACAGCAAAGCTTAAACTTGTTCTTCATAATAATTTTAAAAACAACAAAAAAGATCCACCTCCCTTTCCATTTCTTATAAGGAGTCTTGCAGTTTAAATCTCCTCAGTGTGATCGATAGGCTTGCTTTGATCTGCTT
>NW_020679334.1:0-1311 GCF_002925995.2 Terrapene triunguis | reverse complement strand
AAGTTACTACTCTGCTTTGATGAAAATCATCATCTTCCATCTCAGGTTTTCCATGTACTGCCCATGGATGGTATCCTCCAGGGTCCTCTCCAGCATCGTTCTCGCTCTCAGAGTGATGATGCCGTCTCTTCCAAACACGGCTCCCCTGGGTACCTGGCGACATCTTGGATGGAAGGGGCCACGGCGATTCGCTTCCTGATGTCACACACCGCACTCGCCACAAAGTTCCTCACCGCGCAAGTGATCGCCGCAGCGTCAGACAGATCACCCCCTTCGCGGGATGTTGCTGCCTCCCTGCCTCTGGGAGACGTACACCAGTTCGTTACTGGCCCTGCGGGGAGGTACATCCTCTTCTTTGCCAGCTGCTTTATGGAGTTGTCTGCCTTGTTGAGTGGTACCTTCGCCACAGCAGTTAGCACCAGGTAACCAGGATCTGTTTTTTTTCCAGGAGTCGTTGTACCAAATGCCTTCCTTTCCTGGGGCTATATTTTGTGTCTTTAGGAGTCTGTTACTATTTCCTGTAGTGTAAAGTGACAACAAGCTATATAGGTGAAAGAGAGAGAATGGTAATCGTTGGGCAGGCATTGAGAGAGTGATGGTGCCTGGAGCCGGCCCTGTTTTAAACGGCCAGGACCAGGGCAGCTGCTCCCTTTGCCCCTCCCACATCTCACCCCCATTGGCAGCCAGGTGCCAGGGGAGGCAAAGGGGGCAGGGACGTTAAAGGGGCCGTACCGGCAGGGCTGCCGACAAGAAAGCAAAACAGATACAAGAAAATGTGCAAGCGCTATCCGGGGTGACTAAACCGCATGGGGCTCTTCTACAGTTACAGTGCGGCTCCTGGAGCTCCCCATTCACCCCCCCACCACCACCACTCTCCACCTACCAGACTGCGGGGGAGCTCAGGGCTTCTTCCCTGCGGCAGGGTAGTGGGGTTAGGGGCTTCTGCTGGAGGAGACTGGTGCCTGCCACTTTCCATGCACAGAATGCTTAAGGCAGATTGCCTAGAAAAATGCTGCAAGAAAAGCTGACCTCGCTCTCTCTTAATGGTCGCTTGTCTATCTTCTGTCTCACCCAGGACCGCTAATTAATTTCAAGGAAAACACTGCGGACACACACCCTGACAACAAGCTATATAGGTGAAAGAGAGAGAATGGTAATCGTTGGGCAGGCATTGAGAGAGTGAGAAAATCTAGCCTATATTCAAGAAAAAATAACTATTCTAGGCTATCTCCAGCCAAGGGGGACGCTATACACGACCTCACCATTCGGCCCCCACCCACCGACCACCAGCAGCGCAGCAGAGCTGAGCGG
>NW_020679333.1:0-3026 GCF_002925995.2 Terrapene triunguis | reverse complement strand
TAGTTGCCAGAAGAAAGCCTCGTCCACCTCATCCCCCTGGTCTGGTGGTCTATAGCAGACTCCGACCACGACATCACCCTTGTTGCTCACACTTCTCAACTTTATCCAGAGATATATGTTTAATGATCTCCTAACCATAGTAACTCTTTCTTTTCTTTTTAAATAAATCTTAGATTTAGTTAATAAGGATTGGCTGTAAGCGTATATTTGGGAAAGATCTGAAATATTCATTGATCTGGTGGGTAATGTGTCCGATCTCTTGGGATTGGTAGAACTTTATATATGGTGAATAAGTGTTTTAGTAACCCTCACTATATTAGACTTGGCTGTTTGGGTGGGAGCCAAAGGCTGGATTGCTTATAGGGAACTGTATTTTGGCTTCTTGGTAGCCAGTAAGGTATTACAGCAGCTGTTTGGTTACTGTCTTGGTGAAATCTAATTATTGAATAAACCACCAGTTTGGGAGATCATGTGCCATATTCTTTGCAGTTTGCCCTGATTGAGCATTCTCAATATAGCCCCTCTAGCGACCACAGTCACATTCCCCAATGGAAAAAAGTAGGTCATTTGCCAGTCTCCTGTCTTAGAATTGGCTGGGCAAAAAGTTGGCATGATCTTTCTTAAGATCTTTCACTGCATGTGACAAATTTCTCTTGCACAGGATTTTTTCCTAAAGATTTTAGAAGGAGTTCCAAATTCCAATTTTGGATTTAATGGAGATGTGCATGGTTCCTTTAACTATGGAGAGGAGACCGTCTCTCCATAATTGCATCAAATTATTTACCTTTTTGCTATTAGCACTCTCTTCATCATAAGGTATGTATCAAAGATCCAATGAACACTAACAGCTCAATGATATACAAATCTATATGGCCAGATATATTCCACAGAATGAACACCAAAATTACCTTACTGAAGTATTTTGTTTAGACTGTGTCAAAACAGAATACAAAATATTAAATATGAAATATAAATACAATAAAAAGAAAACAGAAATAAAATGAAATGCTAAACTTTTTAAAATATTTGACTACTATTTTTTTAAAGTCAGAACAAGGCTGGAATACAATACCCTATTTGAATACAAATCATTTCATAATTTTTCCACTGATTATTTTTTAATCAGCATGTTCCTATGAAACATTTTTATTTTGACAAAAGAGCATCTCTAACACAAAACTGTTCCCTTGAAATTCTTTATCATAGCTTTGGTGAATAATGGATCCCAATTAATTGATGTTCAAAAAAAGTCACATAGTGCTGACGCCATTGGATAACAAATAAATGACATTCAAGGCCCCTGATGGCTGCCCAGGATCAAAAAGTAACTAGTCTTTCCTGGGTCATAAATTCATAAGAATTAGTATATTCCTTTTTATATTCAAAATAGCAAGTTCAGCAGGCACATAAACTTGCTTCATTAACTGTAGGCCATCAGCTCAATTTAAGTAATTAATTATCACCTCCAAACCCAAAGACCATTTGGATCTCCATTAATATCCTGATCAAACACAGGAAACAGAGTTGACTGGCTCAGTTTACCGATTCAAGATATTTTCATCCTTCTGAAACTTATCACCTTAAAAACCTGGGTTAAAATAAAAATGTTGCTTTTATTGTCAAATCTCATATATATGAAAATAAATGGGTTTCCATTATGGTTGCTATTAAAATACAATGTAATATGTACTATAAATTTATATAGCATCATTTATATAAAACAATAATTTACAGGGAGATACAGGCAGGAGGGAAGACATTTTTGTAGAGTGAAGGCCTGGAAAAATGTTTGCATGTGCTTAAGTTCAATCTTATAGACTAGTTCTATTCAGGATAATGGAACAATTCAGGGATTCAAGTTAAGCACGTGTATAAGTATTGACAGGATCCAAGCTGTTCTCTGCAAAATCATTTTCTTTCTAGTCTGTTTCTTCCTGCAAGTTATTTCATGTGAATGAAAGATATCATTGCAAAATCAGGGTCTTCTTGGGGGGAGGAGGAATGGATTAGAGTTGTGCACGAATCAAAATTTTTGTTTCACATAATTTAATGAGATTTTTTTGCTCTTTCATTTCCATATGCTTTTTCATCCCTAAATCATGCTTCATGTTTTGAATTGGATGGGTGGGTTTTTTTAAAATCAAAAACATACAAAATTTCAAATTTTGCATTATTCTGAGGTGAAACCCTCTTTGCTTAAAATGAATCTGTTCTCTTCCTGAGACATACACACGTCACCAAAAATGTGTGAATCTTATAGTTATCTTAGATTTTATGTTTGCTAGTATTTCATTACAAATATTTGACCTGCCTACAGTGGAGTTAGGGTCATTAGACAGAAGTGAGTAGATCTAAAAACAAAGACAATCTTGAAAATGGTTTGTAACTATTGAGGAAGTTACAAGAAGATGAAGACATATGATCCCTTATTCTTAAGCAAAAAAGTGTAGTCTTGCTGATACTTCCCAGAGTTCCTTAACATTAAAGAGTACAGATTAAAATGTCAAGAGTCCATAACTGAGCCCTGTGTGAATAAGATATAGAAAGGGTTTTCAGTAAAGAAGAACAAATTATTCTTAGCAGAAAATGTATTAGACAAATTTAAATCTACGCTCCCTCTGTTTATCTATACACTGCCCCCTTCCCTCACGTCTTTGTAGCACTAGAGCGCTTTTGGGTAGGGATTGTATCTACCTGTTTGTACAGCACTTAGTACAATGGATCCCCATTGTCAATTGAAAAAAGAACAGGAGTACTTGTGGCACCTTAGAGACTAACAAATTTATTAGAGCATAAGCTTTCGTGGGCTACAGCCCACTTCTTCGGATGCATACAGAGTGGAACATATATTGAGGAGATATATATATACACACACACAGAGAGCATGAACAGGTGGGAGTTGTCTTACCAACTCTGAGAGGCCAATTAAGTAAGAGAAAAAAACTTTTGAAGTGATAATCAAGATAGCTCAGTACAGACAGTTTGATAAGAAGTGTGAGAATACTTACAAGGGGAGATAGATTCAA
>NW_020679332.1:0-1626 GCF_002925995.2 Terrapene triunguis | reverse complement strand
CACTCCCAATAATAGATGAGGAGGTGTCAATTCCAGGAGAGGAAAAGTTGCTTCTGTAATGAGCCAGCCACTCCCAGTCCCTATTCAAGCCCAGATTAATGGTGTTAAATTTGTAAATGAATTTTAGTTCAATGTTGTTAGATGAGTTGAGGGTACCACTGTTGTAGCCCCCTGTGGCAGGTAGGAGTTTAGATAGCTTACTGTCCTTTTTCCTCTGTAGAGAAGTGAAGTGTGCATTGTAAATGGCTTGTCTCATTTTTGTAAAGTCCAGCCATGTGGAAGCTGTCAGGAACAGTATTCCTGATGAGGCCACAGCATGCCTGGTGGCTGAGCTTTGTGACTTTGTCCTCACCCACAACCACTTCAGATTTGGGGACAACTTATACCTTCAAGTCAGTGGCACTGCTATGGGTACCCGCATGGCCCCACAGTATGCCAACATTTTTATGGCTGACTTAGAACAACGCTTCCTCAGCTCTCGTCCCCTAGTGCCCCTCCTCTACTTGCACTACATTGATTACATCTTCATCATATGGACCCACGGAAAGGAGGCCCTTGAAGAATTCCACCTGGACTTCAACAATTTCCACCCCACCATCAACCTCAGCCTGGACCAGTCCACACAAGAGATCCACTTCCTGGACACTACAATGCAAATAAGTGACGGTCACATAAACACCACCCTATACCGGAAACCTACTGACCGCTATACGTACCTACATGCCTCCAGCTTCTATCCAAGACACATCACACGATCCATTGTCTACAGCCAAGCCCTAAGATACAACCGAATTTGCTCCAACCCCTCAGACGGAGACAAACACCTACAAGATCTTTATCAAGTATTCGTAAAACTACAATACCCACCTGGGGAAGTGTGGAAACAGATTGACAGAGCAACACGGGTACCCAGAAATCACCTACTACAGGACAGGCCCAACAAGGACAATAACAGAACACCACTGGCCATCACATACAGCCCCCAGCTAAAACCTCTCCAGTGCTTTATCCACGATCTACAACCTAACCTGGAAAATGATCCCTCACTCTCACAGACCTTGGGAGGCAGGCCAGTCCTCGCTTACAGACAACCCCCCAACCTGAAGCAAATACTCACCAGCAACTACACACCACACCACAGAAACACCAATCCCTGTAGCAAACCTTGTTGCCTACTCTGTCCCCATATCTAGTCTGGCGACACCATCAGAGGACCCAACCACATCAGCCACACCATCAAGGGCTCAATCACCTGCACATCCACTAATGTTATATATGCCATCATGTGCCAGCAATGCCCCTCTGCCATGTACATTGGCCAAACCGGACAGTCCCTCCGCAAAAGAATAAATGGATACAAATCAGACATCAGGAATGGTAACATACATAAGCCAGTAAGTGAACACTTCAATCTCCCTGGACATTCTATTACAGATTTAAAAGTCACTATCATTGAACAAAAAAACTTCAGAATCAGACTTCAAAGAGAAACAGCAGAACTAAAATTCATTTGCAAATTTAACACCATTAATCTGGGCTTGAATAGGGACTGGGAGTGGCTGGCTCATTACAGAAGCAGCTTTTCCTCTCCTGGAATTGACACCTCCTCATCTATTATTGGGAGTG
>NW_020679331.1:0-4090 GCF_002925995.2 Terrapene triunguis | reverse complement strand
GTGCTCCCCGCCCCTATCAGAAAGAGACACCTCCATTACAAAAGGCTCATGAAATGCTCTGGCTAATCCCTGTAAGACCCAGGGTCAGAGGGGTTAGGAAAATAAATCACAGAACTCCCTGCCCCACCCCACGGCAGACTCCTTCAAACCACTGAGGAGTCAGGCCACGGTTACACTACAGAGCCTGTCAGCACCGCTATGTCGTTCGTGGAGGACAGGCCCATCAATGGCTGTTAGCCAAGGTGGTCAGGGACCCCACCCCGTGCTCTAGGGGACCCTAAATCTCTGACGGCTAGAAGCTCAGACCGGATGACAGCAGATGAATCACTTGATAAATTGCCCTGTTCTGTTCACTCCCTGCGAAGCACCTGGCACCGACCACTGTCGGAAGACAGGAGACTGGGCTAGATGGACCATTGGTCTGACCCAGCATGGCCGTTCTTAGGTTCAAATTAAGCAGCGACATCTGCCATTGCCTTCGATGTCAGGGCAGACTGGATTCCCTGAGTCTGTGACACTTCTTTCCGCCGGGTTTCATAAAGAACGAGTATCGGTTTTGGTCCGTTGAGATCCCAAGCTATTCGCCACATTAGCTTTCACGGGCTGCGTGCGCCTGTCTCAAAACGACCGGTGCTTAAACATACTGATGCGCTCGTCCAGCACGCCTCGTTCTCACATTGGAATAACACGAGGGGGAAGCAAACGCTTTCCCTAAACCTCTCTTTGCTTTATGGCTTTCCGAAGGACAAAGCCGCGTTGGATCAGACCCTGGCTTTCTACCTCACGCCCGGGAGGTGCTCTGTAAACGTCTGCCAAAACTTGCTGGTGCCGTGGGGCCCACAAAACGCTTGGGAACGGTTTGGTTGCTGGTGTGCAGAGATCACTGCCACCATGCGGACCAACAGCCTCGCATTGCTCCTCTGTCCACCCCACATTGGCCTGTCTGCTATCTCGGGTCTTATACTTGGACTGTAAGCACGTTGGGGCAGGGGCTGGCTTTTGGGTCTGTGTTTGTGCGGTGCCTGGCACAACGGGGTCCTGGTTCGTGACTGGGGTGCCTAGGAACTATCGTAATACACCTAAGAACAGTGGCGGATTTGTGCACGGGTCAATGGGGCCTGTGCCAAGGGGCCCCGGCCAATTTGGGGGCCCCGGCAAAATCTCCCCCCACCACGGCCCCAGGACTGGAAGAGCTCTTGCTCTCCGCTGCTGCCCCGGCAAAGAGCTTCTCTCGTCTCGGGGTCGGGGGGGGGAAGAGGAGCAAGTGGGGGGGCGACAGGGAAAGGGTGGAATGGGGCAGGGGCGTGGGTGGAATGGGGGCGGGACCACGGGGGAAGGAGCAGACAGGGTGGGGCCGTGGACAGGGCCCCAGGCAGAAGGAGCGGAATGGGGGCGGGGCTGCAGGCGGAAGAGGTGGGGCGGGGCCACAGTTCCAGCACTGGGGCCCCCCCCACTTGCTCTGGCCCAGGGCCCCAGGAGACCTTAATCCACTTCTGCCTAAGAGCAATAAAAATATACTGCGCCTAGCACATGACTGGTGCGCCAGGGAACTACCATAATACCATAATACTGCATATATACCACGTCTAGCACATGACTGGTGCGCCAGGGAACTATCATAATACTGTAAATATACCACGCCTAGCACAATGGAGGCCTGGACCATGATTGGTGCGCCAGGGAACTACCATAATACTGCAACTATACCATGCCTAGCACAATGGGGGCCTGGCCCAGGACTGGTGCGCCAGGGAACTACCATAATACTGCAACTATACTGCGCCTAGCACAATGGGGGCCTGGCCCAGGACTGGTGCGCCAGGGAACTACCATAATACTGCAAATATACCGCGCCTAGCACAATGGGGGCCTGGCCCATGACTGGTGCGCCAGGGAACTACCATAATACTGCAACTATACCACGCCTAGCACAATGGAGGCCTGGCCCATGACTGGTGCGCCAGGGAACTACCATAATACTGCAACTATACCACGCCTAGCACAATGGGGGCCTGGCCCATGACTGGTGCGCCAGGGAACTACCATAATACTGTAAATATACCGCGCCTAGCACAATGGGGGCCTGGCCCAGGACTGGTGCGCCAGGGACCTACCATAATACTGCAACTATACCGCGCATAGCACAATGAGGGCCTGGCCCAGGACTCGTGCACCAGGGAACTACCATAATACTGCAAGTATACCGCGCCTAGCACAATGGGGGCCTGGCCCAGGACTGAGGCTCCCAGGCACTATGGTAATACTGCTACTGATAATAGCCTGCATTATATTCCTAAACCCCAAGCATCCAGAAGGGATATTTGCAGATCTTCCTAAAGCGCTCCCTGGGCTCTCCGCATCCAGACCATCCTGCTGGGCATTTGAGAGGATTCCAAAGTCGTAGCGGTGTCACATCTCCTTAATGGTCCAACTGCAGCCACGTATTTACTGCGAGGAGGGGGCTACCTCGGCTAGCATTTCTAATGACAGGCCTGCGTCCCGTGTTTTGGCAGGAGAATGGCTACTGGCCTTTGGAAAGAAGCCGGCTTGGTAAATACAGCTGAGCAACAAGCAGAATGTCTGCCTTGTGTCTGACTCGGGGGAAAGGAACTGTCTCTGCCCCTTGTTAATCAATAGGGCCCTCGGTCACCCCAGTAAACACAGCCGTACAGGTGACCTTAGGGGCTGGTGACTGGGGAAAAGCCGAGCGTCGCCTTCGATATTTGCTGCCAAATGGCAGCCAAGCTGCTGCTGCCAGAGGGCAAATGTAAGCACCGCATTAAAAGGCCTCATTTTAAAAATCAGCACCCGCTGATATAACCCTTCAGTCTCAGTGGAGCACCTTTGCCGATTGAATCGGGGGAGGGGAGGCAGGCAGGAGTAGGGAAATGATTTGCCATTGTGCTGGAAGAGCTATTCTGCATAACAAACCCGGGCTGCTTTAACACTGCCTTAAGACAGGAGGCCGTGGGCATGAAGGTACATGACGAGAGCCGAATTCAGGCAGCTGCTTTAGACCAAACCCAGGGTGGTACCTATTGACCTATCCTCCCATTATCATAGTCTCTGGGCCTGTGGCGACTTTACCCTCACAACACCCCTGGGAGGTAGGGAACGATGACTATCCTCATTTTACAAAGGGGGGGAAACTGAGGCACGGAGCGATTAAGGGGTGATCCAAAAAGGGGACCTAGGTTCGTTGTGGCGATGCCTACCGTTTTGGTACCCTGCGGCCTAATGCAATCCACTACCCTGCGTTAGGCGCCCAGGCTGTTCAATGCATGGGGTGAGTTCGGCACCTGAGAATGACCAGCACGCCGAGTGGGGAGCTGCCTAAGCCAGCCAATAGGAAATGCTGATGAGAGACATGTGGCCTAAGCCCCACCCCCCTCAATGGAACCTAGGCCCCCACCTCTGAATCAGAGGAAGGTGCTTGGAGCTGCCTGGTAACTGCAGATGAACGCTCTCCTGGAGTGCCTAAGCCCTTCCTGAGCACGCGGTGCTGTTTGCAGAGGGGACTGCAAAGCATCATTGAGGGGCAGGAAATTGAAAACTGATACGAGGAATTCTTCTTTTCCCCCAATTAACCAGCGGCACTCATGGCCACAAGTTAGAGTTGAGGCCAAGAACTTATCAGGGTTTGGAGTGAACGGGTCAGGGGCTATGGATAACATGGACAAGTTGCAGTAATGAGGATTAGAAACAATCCTGTAAAAATAATTCTAGGGTTTTGAACGAGAGACAAATTCCTTATGTTTCAGGGCATACATCAACCTCCAAATAATGGGGGGACAGGAAGAAACTTTCCCAGGAGCAGGTTGTTCCATAACTGTCCCCCGCAGGGTGTCTTGCACCCTCCTCTGAAGCAGCTGGTACTGGCCATTGTTGGAGACAGGACACTGGTCTAGGTGGACCCCTTGGGCCCACGTATGGCTGTTCCTATGTTTCTGGGGACTAGAGCTCCATCCCATTGCTTCTACACTCAGTAGCTTTGAGAGATGAGAGAACCATTCACCACAGCCTATAGGATCAGGTTCTCCGCTGTTGTGAATCAGCCCATTTCCACTGGAGAGATGTTGCTCAGCACCAG
>NW_020679330.1:0-7084 GCF_002925995.2 Terrapene triunguis | reverse complement strand
ATCCATTTCTCATCGAATTCTGGGGGCTTCACACAGTCAGACTATACTGATACTTATGTAATTTCCTTTACTGGCCATCTATAAAAATTAACCTCCTTCCCCCGGAGCTCACTCATGAAAAGGGGCATAGTATAACAAGTATAAGGGATTGCCATTTGACAAACAATAGATTCCCCCCCCCCAAATACACAGACAAAGTCTATAGACAAAAAATAGTGAAATCAGGGATAAGCAGCAAACATTCTATAGGGTGCCAAATAGTTAATAAAGTAATGAGCGTTACCTTATTGTTTTATACTAAGCTTATTTTTCATGGTCGAAGAATTCACACAAATCTATGTAGTGGTGAGGGGACTGAGCATGTGAAATGAATGGATTGGTTCTGGGTGATTGAAGGGTTTTTCTCAAGTGTTTTTTCTTACTTTTCCCCCCCTTCTCAGCTGTGTACAAGAAGAGCTAACGGGTCAGACTACCTTACCTACTCCAGATCTTCTCCTTGAAGTCTGTACAGTTCTGAGTGGAGATGGAGGCTGAGTGTGGGATTGGGCTGGAGGCCAGCTGCTCTGTCCCCTTTAGCTCCAACCCATCCTATTGCTTCTCATTATCCCCCCTCAGACTCCTATATATAATTCCCTTCCTTCTTTGACATTTCCTTCCTTTCCCTCCTGCATCCTCTAATCTGATTTCCTAACCAACTGGCTCTCCTGTCTCTCAGGCTGCCTCGCTCCCAGCCCAAAGGAGGGGCAGGGGTCCAGTTTTTTGTGGGGCTGGGTCCTGGTGTCTTCCTCCCCAGCTCTGGCGGCCGCCTGCAGACACAGGCAGATATCACTGCATCAGCTTTCACGCTTCTCTTTGCAACCAGGAGGGATAGAAACATAATTTTTCCCAATGGAAGCTGAGACTTTGATGTCACCACAGGACTGGTGTATGAGGCTTGAGGCCTGCGCCTCTTGTACCTAAGCCTCAATCTTTATATTACCAGCCCACGACGTTCAAATCTGAATCAGGTCCCCAAAAGTAATGAGATGGGCTTGAAAATCATGAGATTTTGAACATCTAATAAATGGTGAGGGCTTTTTATTCGTCTCCTCGGACTTGCGCATTCAGGGGGTCATGTCTGCCAGCTTTTTTTCTGCAACCAAAGGGCTAGCAACTTACTTTGTTTGAAATGAAAGCAGAGTCTCGCATAACTGCATGACTCCATGAGCTGGGGCTTTGAGGAAAAAACAAAGCAAACCTCCAAGAGCATGAGACTCCCAATAACATCACAAGTGCTGCCAGCACTGTAATCCTGCCCTGTCCACCTCTCTCCCTGCCCCTGGGCCGGAGTTTCTCTCATCTCTCCTCCTGGGGGAGTTGTGCCCTTTGAACCTCCTTTCTCACTGCTTGGGGAAAAGCTTTCTAGTGCTTCCCCCATCCTCCTCCATAGTACCCCCCCCAGCCTTCCAGTCACCCTAATGCCCCCTCACAGCCCTTCCCCCTCCAGCTACACCATAATCTCCACAATCTTTCCCCCTCACAGCTCTTCAGCCCCTGCCCATGCCCCACTGACCTTCACCTTCCCTCCAGACACCCCTACCCACCCTCCACCACCCTTCACCCTCTTTTTCCCTCTCCCCCTCACAGCCACCCTAGCAGCTCACAGCCCTTCTGCCCCTTTGAGCCTTGGGTTGGGGGGGGCCTCTTCTTGACCCTGCAAGCTTGAGTTTCAGGGGCGAACAATCCCTCTGAGGAGGACTAGAGTCTCCGTGGGATCCCTCATCTCACTGGGGTGCGAGGTGGGTGCTTTGTTGGAGATTTCACGGGGAGGAATCTGAGCTCTAGTGAGAATTGGCTGTGGCAGCGGTTGTGACACAGCCCTGTCCTTTTAGGGGGCGCACAGGTAGGGATAGGTGCATCGGGACTGCAAAGGCCTACACTGGGTGAGCAGCCCCTCAGGACAGATTCCTTTGCTTATCCCTAATGGTATGAGGAGAGCAAACTTCCTCCTCACTTGCCAGCACCTGCCAGTGTGCCCCATTGACTACAGCCCAGCACCACTGGGATCAGCTAAGGGTTTGCCCACCCCTCCTACCCCATGGGAAAGCGCTGTCCTTTTGCTTTGAGGGGAGATATACCTACCAATATAAGGGGGTTTTACCCCACTATAGCTTATTCCTCTTCCATAGGTCAATAGACAGGGCCTTAGAGTAATAACAGCAGGAAAGAACATAAGTAAAGTCCCTGAGACAGGGCCCAGATTTGTAACATCAGCTGTCTTGATCTCACTCTGCAGGGAATGTGCTGCCTGCCTCCCAAAGCATCCTGGGATGGCTGCTCTTCCCCAGGAGGTGGGCAAGTCAGAGAGGGGATCCACCCGGGCAGGCCTGTCAAGAGAAATTTGGGGCACCAGTACAACATGTTCGTTTGCCCCCCCTCCCATTTAACTTTATTTACATAGACTTTGTGGACCCACCCAGAGCTCTGGACCCTGGTACAATTGTCTCCTTTCCCCTCCCTCTCTTCGGCTCTGCCCTGGCTGGAATTTGGGGGAGAGATGGAGCGTCTCCTGTCATCGTCAGACAGTCACTAGCCCCAGCCAAAATCATGTCACCTGTGAAGAAATTGCAAAATGAACCTGGTGTGTTCCCAGAGCAAGGAATCTGTTATCTGAATGGCCCAGTGAAATACAGACACAGCTATGAGAACCCTGTGTCCTGGCCCTTTAAATCTGCAGCAGGAGGCCAGGCAAGAGAGGGGCTGGGAAAGGTTCTAGGCAGAAGTTTTGCATTGAAGGAGAGCCAGACATGGTAGCTTTAGGGCTCAGGGTGTTTCCCTTATTATAACAAAGTTCCTTGTTCAGTATTAGAAGAAAGCCATGCCTTTTGTGATTGCTTTCCATTGTCACATGCCTAGAGCCCTCAGGTGTCCCTGTTACTGGGCCTGTGCTGGTTTGGAGGGACTGTTCTCCCTGGAGGAGCTGGGAGACCAAGGAAGGAGGAGCACGGATGGGCCAGCAGCAGCACTGATACTATCTGCAACCAGGCAGGGGAACAGCATGTTTTGAGGGAGATGTGGACTAGTTTGGAGGAGAGGGCAGTGTGGTTTTGGGAGAATGGGGACATTGAAATGGTGAGTGGGCTGCACAGGAAAAAACTGGTTCAACTCCCTCGCACACACTGGCACCCTGTCCAGTGGTTCTGGCTTTTTACCTGAGAAATCTGGTCCCAACAGCTATAAGGGACGTTATAAAAATTCAAGAGACACTTTTATTTATATAAAAGTAGTGCAGCTGGAAATCAAGAGAGGAAAATGGCCACCAGGTGGCTCCCTCACCTAGGAATAGGAAGGGACAGCACCAAAAAGAGAACCATTCTGTTTGCCTAGTGAGTCCTTAAACTGATTTAAATTCAGAATAAGCACTTGCAGTGACTCTGCAGTTTTAGAAATAAGCAGCATTCCTTTACTGCAGGTGTGGCGCGCTAGCGGGCTGCCCTCTTATGAATTGCACCTTGCTATGTTTAATCCGTGTGCTTTAAAATGTCAAAGAGAATGAGTGATCCCAAAGAGGTCAGACATAGAGTGATAGATCAGGACTCATCCTCAAAGGTAACCTGTGCAACACTTTCAAACGACAAGCCTGGGCACTTAAATTCATGACTTTGCTCAACACTAAAAATCAGGGTCTTAATAAAGACCCTGGATTTATGACTTATTACAACAACCTGGAACGCAGTAACCTTGCTTTTTGTCCTATGACTGCAGAGGTGCTAACAGGTCACTTCATCTTGAATGGTCCTTTAGAATATATGCTAACTCAGTGATAGATTGAGGTTTGTGAGCTGCAAGTGACTCTTTAATGTGTCCTGTGGATCTTCGCAGCATTTAAAAACACTGTGTGATTTTAATTATTAACCAATCTAAGTTATTAACCAATCAGGAGGCTTTTACTATGTTATTAACCAATTGTAGCTGATAAAATAATAATACTTGGTCAGTCATTTTGCTGTGAGAATAATATATATACACTAAATATTTCCCATCATACTGTTTAAATATGAATATTTGTCCAGTGGAAGATTGGACAAATGACCCGGGAGGAGTATAAAAATATTGCTCAGGCATGCAGGAGTGAAATCAGGAAGGCCAAATCACACTTGGAGTTGCAGCTAGCAAGAGATGTTAAGAGTAACAAGAAGGGTTTCTTCAGGTATGTTAGCAACAAGAAGAAAGTCAAGGAAAGTGTGGGCCCCTTACTGAATGAGGGAGGCAACCTAGTGACAGAGGATGTGGAAAAAGCTAATGTATTCAATGATTTCTTTTGCCTCTGTCGTCACAAACAAGGTCAGCTCCCAGACTGCTGCACTGGGCAACACAGTATGGGGAGAAGGTGACCAGCCCTCTGTGGAGAAAGAAGTGGTTCGGGACTATTTAGAAAAACTGGACAAGCACAAGTCCATGGGGCCGGATGCGCTGCATCCGAGGGTGCTAAAGGAGTTGACGGATGTGACTGCAGAGCCATTGGCCATTATCTTTGAAAACTCATGGTGATCGGGGGAGGTCCCGGATGACTGGAAAAAGGCTAATGTAGTGCCAATCTTTAAAAAAGGGAAGAAGGAGGATCCGGGGAACTACAGGCCAGTCAGCCTCGCCTCAGTCCCTGGAAAAATCATGGAGCAGGTCCTCAAGGAATCAATTCTGAAGCACTTAGAGGAGAGGAAAGTGATCAGGAACAGTCAGCATGGATTCACCAAGGGCAAGTCATGCCTGACTAACCTAATTGCTTTCTATGAGGAGATAACTGGGTCTGAGGATGAGGGGAAAGCAGTGGATGTGTTATTCCTTGACTTTAGCAAAGCTTTTGATACAGTCTCCCACAGTATTCTTGCCAGCAAGTTAAAGAAGTATGGGGGGGATGAATGGATTATAAGGTGGATAGAAAGCTGGCTAGATCGTCGGGCTCAACGGGTAGTGATCAACGGCTCCACGTCTAGTTGGCAGCTGGTTTCAAGTGGAGTGCCCCAGGGGTCGGTCCTGGGGCCGGTTTTGTTCAATATCTTCATTAATGATCTGGAGGATGGCGTGGACTGCACTCTCAGCAAGTTTGCAGATGACACTAAACTGGGAGGAGTGGTAGATACGCTGGAGGTTAGGGACAGGATACAGAGGGACCTAGACAAATTAGAGGATTGGGTCAAAAGAAACCTGATGAGGTTCAACAAGGACAAGTGCAGAGTCCTGCACTTAGGACGGAAGAATCCCGTGCACTATTACAGACTAGGGACCGAATGGCTAGGAAGCAGTTCTGCAGAAAAGGACCTAGGGGTTACAGTGGATGAGAAGCTGGATATGAGTCAACAGTATGCCCTTGTTGCCAAGAAGGCTAACGGCATTCTGGGCTGTATAAGTAGGGGCATTGCCAGCAGATCGAGGGATGTGATCATTCCCCTCTATTCGACATTGGTGAGGCCTCATCTGGAGTACTGTGTCCAGTTTTGGGCCCCACACTACAAGAAGGATGTGGAAAAATTGGAAAGAGTCCAGCGGAGGGCAACACAAATGATTAGGGAGCTGGAGCACATGACTTATGAGGAGAGGCTGAGGGAACTGGGATTGTTTAGTCTGCAGAAGAGAAGAATGAGGGGGGATTTGATAGCTGCTTTCAACTACCTGAAACGGGGTTCCAAAGAGGATGGATCTAGACTGTTCTCAGTGGTACCTGAGGACAGAACAAAGAGTAATGGTCTCAAGTTGCAGTTGGGGAGGTTTAGGTTGGATATTAGGAAAAACTTTTTCACTAGGAGGGTGGTGAAGCACTGGAATGGGTTACCTAGGAGGTGGTGGAATCTCCTTCCTTAGAGGTTTTAAGGTCAGGCTTGACAAAGCCCTGGCTGGGATGATTTAGTTGGGAATTGGTCCTGCTTTGAGCAGGGGGTTGGACTAGATGACCTCCTGAGGTCCCTTCCAACCCTGATATTCTATGATTCTATGATTTAGTACTATAGTAAATGAAACACTGAATTCACACTACTGTGGCTCTTTTGGGCAATACTGATTGCTCATTTGGTTCCTGAACCACTGAGGTCTGAATATCACTGTGCTAACTACTTATTTTCACAAAGCAAGGTGCAATTCATAAGAGGGAAGACAGCTAAAGCAGCACACCCTGAAATAAAGGATTCTTGAATCTAGCTTTGTCATTCTCAGTACCTTTCCCAGACCTGAAGAAGAGCTCTGTGCAGCTCAAAAGCTTCTCTCTCTCACCAACAGATGTTGGTCCAATAAAAGACATTACCTCACGCACCTTGTCTCTCACAGAAAATGACACTGCCACCCATTGATCTTATCTGTATGTCTGTTGTGCCCATCACCGGAGCTTTTAGGCCACAAATGCAACATGTAGTCACTTTTAACAGTCAAAGGCTGCAGACCCAAATGATGAACAAGGCTATTGTGAGTTTGTTTTTAAAGATGAGTCTTTTTACTGAGTTACCCAAGACAACTTAATGAACCTGAAAAGTTTCTTAATGAGTGAAAAACACCCATTTCCTACTTGCTGTGGTAAATCAAAAAAGCTGCAGGGTATTTGATTGAATGATCTTTGGGACGGCAACGTGCAGGAGCCAGTTCATCCCAAAGAGTTACCTTTTTTTTTTTTTAATCTGAAAGTTACAATAGCCTGAAAATAGCAGCAATACAAATGGCACCGCTGCTAATAGGAGGCTTTGTTTTAAAACGGATTTGTGTGACGGTGTCACCTAGAGCCCATAACCACTATCAGGGCCCCATTGTGCTGGGCGCTGTGCAGCCACTGCCCTGAAGAGCTTACCATTGTAATAGACGAGACAGACAAAGGAAGTGTTGGTATCCTCATTTTACAGATGGGAAACAGAGGCATGGAAGGATTAAGTGACTTGTTTGAGGTCACACGAGATATCTGTGTCAGAACCTGGGATTGAACCCACTCTATTAGCCACAAGACCGTCCTTCCTTTTGTGTAGTAAAATGTTGTTTTCTCTAAACATGATTCATAGATTCATAGATTCTAGGACTGGAAGGGACCTCGAGAGGTCATCGAGTCCAGTCCCCTGCCCGCATGGCAGGA
>NW_020679329.1:0-1216 GCF_002925995.2 Terrapene triunguis | reverse complement strand
GCTACAGTGGCTTCATACCGCCAAGGGAAATAACAAAAAACTTCTTCGATGGAGTTTAGCTCTCCAAGATTTTGATTTTGAAATACAACACATTTTGGGAGCTTCTAACAAAGTGGCTGATGCACTCTCCCGGGAAAGTTTCCCAGAGTTAACTGGTTAACAATTGTTCTTGAAATGAAACATATTGTTAGTTTTTATATAATCAGTAGTATGTCTAAAGATACATGTGTCTTATTAACTCTGTTTTCTCCTAGAACTCCAGGAAGAAATCACAGCCAGTGTGGAACCAAACGTCCAACACTATCTGTGATTTGGGGGGCGTGTCATAACTATTAAGGGAAGGGTAACAGCTCTCTGTGTACAGAGACTCCAAATCCTTTTACCTGTAAAGGGTTAAGAAGCTCGGGTAACCTGGCTGACACCTGACCCCAAGGACCAATAAGGAGACAAGATACTTTCAAATCTTGGGGGGGGAAAGGCTTTTGTGTGTGCTCTTTGTTTTAAGGGGTGGTTCGCTCTTGGGACTGAGAGGGACCAGACATCAATCCAGGTTCTCCCCATCTTTTTAAACAAGTCTCTCCTATTTCAAACTAGTAAGTAAAAAGACAGGCAAGGCGTCTTAGATTGACTTTGTTTTTTTAACTTGTAAATGTACCTTTTTACCAGAGTGTGTATCTTTGTTTGCTGTACTTTGAACCTAAGACAGAGGGGGGTCCTCTGAGCTCTTTAAGTTTGATTACCCTGTAAAGTTATTCTTCATACTGATTTTACAGAGATGATTTTTACCTTTTTCTTTAATTAAAAGCCTTTTTTTTTAAGAACCAGATTGATTTCTCCTTGTTTTAAGATCCAAGGGGGTTTGGATCTGTATTTACCAGGAGTTGGTGAAAGGAGGGTGGGAGGAAGGAGGGGGGATGGTTAATTTCTCCTTGTTTTAAGATCCAAGGGGGTTTGGATCTGTATTCACCAGGAGTTGGTGAAAGGAGGGTGGGAGGAAGGAGGGGGGATGGTTAATTTCTCCTTGTTTTAAGATCCAAGGGGGTTTGGATCTGTGTTCACCAGGGAATTGGTGAAAGGTTTCTCAAGGCTTCCCAGGGAGGGAATTCTTGTGATGGTGGCAGCGGACCAAAGCTAAGCTGGTAGATAAGCTTAGAAGTTTTTATGCAGGCCCCTACATTTGTACCCTAAGGTTCAAAGTGGGGATACAGCCTTGACA
>NW_020679328.1:0-3832 GCF_002925995.2 Terrapene triunguis | reverse complement strand
TCGATTTAACGCGGCTAAAGTCGACCTAAACTCGTAGTGTAGACCAGGCCTGAGTCTTGCCAGCTGCAAGTGGCTCTTTAATGTGTTTCCTGCAGCTCTTTGCAGCACGTGATATTAAAACACTGTGTGATTGAATTATTAATCCATCTAAGTTATTAACCAATCAGAATGCCTTTACTGTCTTATTAACCAATTATAGTTGATAAGTCATTTTGCTGTGAGAATTTTATATAGATAGATAGATTAGATATGATAGATACACACACACATATATATAGGCTGTTGATTAATCACACTTAATGCATGCAATCAATGCAAACAAATTAACTATTTAAAAAATCATGATTTATCACAGTTTTAATCGCACTGTTAAACAATAATACCAATTTAAATTTATTATAAATATTTTTAGATGTTTTTCTACATTTTCAAATATATTGATTTCAGTTACAACACAGAAGACAAAGTGCAGTGCTCACTTTATATTATTTTTATTACAAATATTTACACTGTAAAAATATAAACAAAAGAAATAGTATTATTCAATTCACCGCATACAAGTACTGTAGTGCAATCCCTTTATCATGAAAGTGCAACTTAAAAGTGTAGGATTATTTTTTTTAACATACCTGCACTGAGAAACAAAACAATGTAAAACTTTATAGCCTACAAGTCCACTCAGTCCTGGGGGGGGAGGGATAGCTCAGCCTGCTAAACCCAGGGTTGTGAGTTCAATCCTTGAGGGGGCCATTTAGGGATCTGGGGCAAAAATCTGTCTGGGGATTGGTCCTGCTTTGAACAGGGGGGTTAGACTAGATGACCTCCTGAGGTCCCTTCCAACCCTGATACACCTCTACCTCGATATAATGCTGTCCTCGGGAGCCAAAAAATCTTACCGCATTATTGGTGAAACCGTGTTATATTGAACTTGCTTTTATCCACCGGAGTGCGCAGCCCAGCCTCTCCCCCCGCCCCCCGGTGCACTGCTTTACCGCGTTATATCCGAATTTGTGTTATATCGGGTCACGTTATATCGAGGTAGAAATGTATTCTATGATTCTACTTCTTGTTCAGACAAACAAGTTTGTTTACATTTACAGGAGATAATGCTGCCCATTTCTTATTTACAATGTCACCTGAAAGTGAGAATAGGCATTGACATGGCACTATTGTAGCCAGTGTTGCAAGGTATTTACGTGCCAGATATGCCAAACATTTGTATGCTCCTGCATGCTTCAACTTGTAGGCTCTAAGGCAGTGGTTCTCAAACTTTTTCTTTCATGGACCAATTGAAATTTGCTGAGGGTCTCAGCAGACCACTTAATGATCTTTCCAAATGTTGTTTGTACCATTAGCTAACTATTGTAAAGTGCTTTGGATAAAAGCGCTATATAAAAAAACCTTAATAATTAACTTTTTTGTTCTACAAATAAAAGCACACAACTCATATTTTAATGTCAGTAGTCTTACTTTTCTAATGCGATGAATGTGCCCTCTCTCCCCCGCTGCAGCAGCCCCCAAGCTGGGGCTGGGAAGCAGGGGCATCTCTTCCCAGCAGCCACAGCCCCCGAGCTGGGAAAGTCGCCTTTTTCTCTGGCCGCCACAGCCCTGGACGTCCCAAATTTCCCCACCCCCTCTCCTCACCTCACTGCCCCTTCCCACCTACCCCTTATTCCCCCCAAGGCCACCACCTTACCTTACATGTGCGTCTTCTTCAGGGTCCAGGCACCTAATTAGTGGAGCCACGCCTGTGCGGCTCCACTAATTAGGTGGGTGGCCCTTCATTCTCTTGTGTGCGGCCACCCATGTGTGCACCTTAGAGGAAACTATCCGTGGACCACCTGAATAGAGGGTCCGCGTAGCACAGTTTGAGAACCTCTGCTCAAAGGTTTTACGTTGTTTTGTTTTTGAGTGCAGTTATGTAAAAAAAATAATTCTACATTTGTAAATTGCACTTTCACAATAAAGATATTGCACTAAAGTACTTGTATGAGGTGAATTGAAAAATAGTTTATTTCTCTTTTTACAGTGTAAATATTTATAATCAAAAATAATATAGTGAGCACTGTACACTTTGTATTCTGTGTTGTAAGTGAAATCAATATATTTGAAAATGTAGAAAAACCAAAAATATTTATAATAAATATAAATTGTTATTTTATTATTAACAGTGTGATTAAAACTGTGATTAATTGTGATTTTTTTAAATCTCATGATTAATTGAGATTATTTTTTAATCATTTGACAGCCCTAATATATACATACATATAAACTAAATATTTTCCATCATACTGTTTAAATATGATTATACAGCACTATAGGAAATGAAACAATGAATGCACACAACTGTGGCTCTTTCCGATAATGTCGATCTCTAATTTGACTCCTGAACCCCTGAGGTCTGAATGGTGAAGGGATGAGCGGGTTGTAATTGGTAGCTGCTTGCATGGGCATGTTTCTTATGCTAAATCAAAATAAAATAAAAATAATATATAGCATTTTCTCCCCTTAGAAATCTCTCTGAGCCTGGCCCTGTCAAGAACTCCCTGCACGAGCCACCGCCCTGCCCCAGCTTTCCACTAACTGGGGAAACACAGGAAACGGAATTACCAGACTGGATTAGACCCAGGGTCTGCCAAGTCCAGTGTTTTGTCTCTGACTGGGGCCACCACCAGCTGTTTCAGAGAAAGGAGCAAGAAACCCCGCATTGGGCAGAAGGGGAATAATCTGCACCACAGGAGAGTCTCATCCTGAACCCTACCAGCTAGAGATGGGCGTAAGCCCTTAAACTGGAGGACTGATCCCCGCTACAGTGTTTAATTTTTTTAACTATTCTAACTCTGGCTATTCGTGTTGTCCATATAACTGTCTAATCCCTTGTTAAATCTTGGAAAGTTCTTGGCTTCAGCATCCTGTGGCAAGGAGTTCCACATGCTAATCATATGCTGTGTGAAAGATTATTTCTTCTGTTTGGAATTTCCCACTTTTCAGTTTAATTGAATGTCCCCCTTGTTCCTGTGTTGTGAGACAGGGAGAACAGACACTTCTTCGTGTCCCTTCTCTAGACCAGTCAGTATATTTTACAGACTTAGGCCTGGTCTACACTAGGCTTTTATGTCGAATTTAGCGCCGTTACATCGATTTAACCCTGCACCCGTCCACACCACGAAGCTATTTAGTTCGACATAGAGCTCTCTTAAATTCGACTTCTGTACTCCTCCCCAACGAGAGGAGTAGCGCTAAATTCGAAATGGCCATATCGAATTAGGCTAGGTGTGGATGGAAATCGACGCTAATAGCTCCGGGAGCTATCCCACAGTGCACCACTCTGTTGACGCTCTGGACAGCAGTCCGTGCTCGGATGCTCTGACCAGCCACACAGGAAAAGCCCCGGGAAAATTTGAATTCCTTTTCCTGTCTGGGCAGTTTGAATCTCAGTTCCTGTTTGGACATCGTGGCGAGCTCAACAGCAGTGGCAACGATGCAGAGCTCTCCAGCAGAGATGACCGTGCAATCTAATAGAAAGAGGGCCACAGCATGGACTGATCGGGAAGTCTTGGATCTCATCGCTGTGTGGGGCGATGAGTCCGTGCTTTCAGAGCTGCGCTCCAAAAGAAGGAATGCTAAGATCTACGAGAAGATCTCTAAAGCCATGGCAGAGAGAGGATACAGCCGGGATGCAACGCAGTGCCGCGTGAAAATCAAGGAGCTGAGACAAGGCTACCAAAAAACCAAAGAGGCAAACGGACGCTCCGGATCCCAGCCCCACACATCCCGTTTCTACGAGGCACTGCATTCCATCCTAGGTGCGGCCGCCACCACTACCCCACCA
>NW_020679327.1:0-5205 GCF_002925995.2 Terrapene triunguis | reverse complement strand
TGCACATTGGAAAAAATAACCCCAACTATACATACAATATGATGGGGGCTAATTTAGCTACAACAAGTCAGGAAAAAGATCTTGGCGTCATTGTGGATAGTTCTCTGAAGACGTCCACGCAGTGTGCAGAGGCAGTCAGAAAAGCAAACAGGATGTTAGGAATCATTAAAAAGGGGATAGAGAATAAGACTGAGACTATATTATTGCCCTTATATAAATCGATGGTACGCCTACATCTCGAATACTGCGTACAGATGTGGTCTCCTCATCTCAAAAAAGATATACTGGCACTAGAAAAGGTTCAGAAAAGGGCAACTAAAATGATTAAGGGTTTGGAATGGGTCCCATATGAGGAGAGATTAAAGAGGCTAGGACTTTTCAGCTTGGAAAAGAGGAGACGAAGGGGGGATATGATAGAGGTCTATAAAATCATGAGTGATGTGGAGAAAGTGGATAAGGAAAAGTTATTTACTTATTCCCATAATACAAGAACTAGGGGTCACCAAATGAAATTAATAGGCAGCAGGTTTAAAACAAATAAAAGGAAGTTCTTCTTCATGCAGCGCACAGTCAACTTGTGGAACTCCTTACCTGAGGAGGTTGTGAAGGCTAGGACTATAACAGCGTTTAAAAGAGAACTGGATAAATTCATGGTGTTTAAGTCCATTAATGACTATTAGCCAGGATGGGTAAGGAATGGTGTCCCTAGCCTCTGTCTGTCAGAGGGTGGAGATGGATGGCAGGAGAGAGATCACTTGATCATTGCCTGTTCGGTTCACTCCCTCTGGGCACCTGGCATTGGCCACTGTCGGTAGACAGGATACTGGGCTAGATGGACCTTTGGTCTGACCCGGTACAGCCGTTCTTATGTTCTTATGTTCTTAATGAACAGGACAGAAGAATTATCGAGTGATCCATCCCTTGTTGCCCATTCCCAGCTTCTGGGTTTCAGAGGCCCAGGGACACCCAAGAGCATTGGATTGCATCCCTGACCATCTTGACTAATAGCCATTAATGGACTTATCCTCCATGAATTTATCTAGTTCTTTTTTGAACCCTGTTATAGTTTTGGCCTTCACAACATCCTCTGGCAACAAGTTCCACAGGTTGATTGTGCATTGTGTGAAGAAATACTTCCTTTGTGTTTTAACCTTGCCGCCTATTAATTTCATTGGGTGACTCCTCATTCTTGTGTTATGTGAAGGAGTAAATAACATTTCTCTATTCATTTTCACCACACCATTCACAATTATATAGACCTCTATCATATCTCCCCTTAGTCGTCTCTTTTCCAAGCTGAATTGTCCCAGTATTTTTAATCTCTACTCATATGGAAATTGTTCCATACTCTTAATCATTTTTGTTGCCTTTCTCTGTATCTTTCCCAATTCCAATATATCTTTTCTGAGATGGGGTGACCAGAACTGCACATAGTATTCAAGATGTGGGTGTACTATGGATTTATATAGTGGCAATATGATATTTTCTGTCTTATAATCTACAGGGCCGGCTCCAGGGTTTTGGCCGCCCCAAGCAGCCAAAAAAAAAAAAAAAAAAACCCCCCGCCCCCGCCGCGGCCACCCGCGGCGGCAATTCGGCGGGAGGTCCTTTGCTCCCAGCGGGAGTGAGGGACCGTCCGCCGAATTGCCGCCGAATACTTTGACGTCCCGCCCCTCTCCGGAGTGGCCGCCCCAAGCACCTGCTTGCCAGGCTGGTGCCTGGAGCCGGCCCTGATTATCTATCCCTTTCCTAATGATTCCCAACATTCTGTTCGCTTTTTTGACTGCTGCTGCACATTGAGTGGATGTTTTCAGAGAACTATCCACAATGCCTCCAAGATCTTCTTATTGAGTGGTAATAGCTAATTTAGAGTCCATCATTTTGTATGTATAGTTGGGATTCTGTTTTACAATGTGCATTACCTTGCATTTATCAACATTGAATTTCATCTGCTATTTTGTTGTCAATCACCCAGTTTTGTGAGATCCCTTTGTAGCTCTTCGCAGTCTGCCTGGGACTTAACTATCTTGAGTAATTTTGTAACATCTGCAAATTTTGCCACCTCACTGTTTACCCCTTTTTCCAGATCATTTATGAATATGTTGGACAGCACTGGTTCCATACACGTCATTGGGGGACCCTGCTATTTACCTCTCACCATTCTGAAAACTGACCATTTATCCCTACCCTTTGTTTCACATTTTTAAACCAGTTACTGACCCATGAGAGGACCTTCCCCCTTATCCCATGACAGCTTACTTTGATTAAGAACTTTTTGGTGAAGGATTTTGTCACAGTCTTTCTGAAAATCTAAGAACACTATATCCATTGGGTCGCTCTTGTCCACATGCTTGTTGACCCCCTCAAATAATTCTAATAGATTGGTGAGGCATGACTCCCCTTTACAAAAATCAGTGCCACATTAGCTATCTTCCTCGCATCTGGTACAGAGGCTGATTTAAGTGACAGGTTATGTACCACAGTTAGTAGTTTTGCAAATTCATATTTGAGTTCCTTCAGAACTGTTGGGTGAATACCATCTGGTCCTGGTGATTTATTACTATTTAATTTATTGATTTGTTCCAATCCTCTATTGGCACCTCAATCTGAGACAATTCCTCAGATTTGTCACATAATAAATGGCTCAGGTTTGGGAATCTCCCTCACATCCTCTGCAGTGAAGAGCAATGCAGAGAATTCATTTAGTTTCTCCACAATGGCCGTATCGTCCTTGAGTGCTCCTGTAGCACTTCTATCATCCACTGGCCCCGTGATTGTTTGGCAGGCTTCTGATCCTTATGTATGTTAAAAAAATTGCTGTTAGTTTTTGTCTTTTGCTAGTTGCTCTTCAAATTCTTTTCTGGCCTGCCTAATTCGCCAGAGTTTATGCTTCTTTCTATTTTCCTCAGTAGGATTTAAGTTCCAATTTTTAAAGGATGCCTTTTTGTCTCTAACTGCCTCTTTTTCTCTCTTGTTTAGCCACGGTGGCATTTTTTTGTCCTTTTACTTCTTCTTCTTCTTTTTTTTTTTTTAATTTAGGCTATACATTAAATTTGAGACTCTATTATGGTATTTTTAGAACATAAGAGCAGCCACACTGGGTCAGACCAAAGATCCATCTAGCCCAGTATCCTGTCTGCTGGCAGTGAAAATTGAAAGGTGGATAAGGAACTGGTTAAAGAGGAGACTACAACAGGTCATACTGAAAGGTGAACTGTCAGGCTGGAAGGAGGTTACTAGTGGAGTTCCTCAGGGATCGGTTTTGGGACCAATCTTATTTAATCTTTTTATTACTGACCTCGGCACAAAAAGTGGGTGTGTGCTAATAAAGTTTGCGGATGACACAAAGCTGGGAGGTATTGCCAATACAGAGATGGACCAGGATATCATACAGGAAGATCTGGATGACCTTGTAAACTGGAGTAATAGTAATAGGATGAAATTTAATAGTGAGAAGTGTAAGGTCATGCATTTAGGGATTAATAACAAGAATTTTTAATTATAAGCTGGGGACGCATCAATTGGAAGTAACGGAGGAGGAGAAGGACCTTGGAGTATTGGTTGACCACAGGATGACTATGAGCCGCTAATGTGATATGGCTGTGAAAAAACCTAATGCAGTCTTGGGATGCATCAGGCGAGGTATTTCCAGTAAAGATAAGGAGGTGTTAGTACCATTATACAAGGCACTGGTGAGACCTCATCTGGAATACTGTGTGCAGTTCTGGTCTCCCATGTTTAAGAAGGATGAATTCAAACTGGAACAGGTACAGAGAAGGGCTACTAGGATGATCGGAGGAATGGAAAACCTGTCTTATGAAAGGAGACTCAAAGAACTTGGCTTGTTTAGCCTAACCAAAAGAAGGCTGAGGGGGGATATGATTGCTCTCTATAAATATATCAGAGGGATAAATACCAGGTAGGGAGAGGAATTATTTAAGCTCAGTACCAATGTGGACACAGGAACAAATGGATATAAACTGGCCATCAGTAAGTTTAGACTTGAAATTAGACGAAAGTTTCTAACCATCAGAGGAATGAAGTTCTGGAACAGCCTTCCAAGGGGAGCAGTGGGGGCAAAAGACATATCTGGCTTCAAGATTAAGCTCAATAAGTTTATGGAGGGGATGGTATGATGGGATAATATGATTTTGGCAATTAATTGATCTTTGACTATTAGTGGTAAATAGGCCCAATGGCCTGTGATGGGATGTTAGATGGGGTGGGATCTGAGTTACTACAGAGAATTCTTTCCTGGGTGTCTGGCTGGTGAGTCTTGCCCACATGCTCAGGGTTTAGCTGATCGCCATATTTGGGGTCGGGAAGGAATTTTCTTCCAGGACAGATAGGCAGAGGCCCTGGGTTTTTTTCGCCTTCCTCTGCAGCGTGGGGCACGGGTCACTTGCTGGTGGATTCTCTGCACTTTGAAGTCTTTAAACTATGATTTGAGGATTTCAATAGCTCTGACATAGGTGAGAGGTTTATTGCAGGAGTGGGTGGGGGAGATTCTGTGGCCTGCGTTGTGCAGGAGGTCAGACTAGATGATCATAATGGTCCCTTCTGACCTTAAAGTCTATGAGACTATGAGAACAGTCTAGATCCATCCTCTTTGGAACCTCCTTTCAGGTAGTTGAAAGCAGCTATCAAATCACCCCTCATTCTTCTCTTCTGCAGACTAAATAATCCCAGTTCCCTCAGCCTCTCCTCATAAGTCATGTGCTCCAGCCCCCTAATCATTTTTGTTGCCCTCCGCTGGACTCTCTCCAATTTTTCCACATCCTTCTTGTAGTGTGGGGCCCAAAACTGGACACAGTACTCCAGATGAGGCCTCACCAATGTCGAATAAAGGCGAACGATCATGTCCCTCGATCTGCTGGCAATGCCCCTACTTATACAGCCCAAAATGCCGTTAGCCTTCTTGGCAACAAGAGCACACTGTTGACTCATATCCAGCCTCTCATCCACTGTGACCCCTAGGTCCATTTCTGCAGAACTGCTGCAGAGCTGCTTGGTCCCTAGTCTGTAGCAGTGCATGGGATTCTTCCGTCCTAAGTACAGGACTCTGCACTTGTCCTTGTTGAACCTCATCAGATTTCTTTTGGCCCAGTCAGCTGAACATGAGCTCCCAGTGCAACACTGACCCAGGCATCTCACTCTTATTCATAGATTCATAGATTCTAGGACTGGAAGGGACCTCGAGAGGTC